>NW_028138808.1:0-123130 GCF_964270905.1 Leucopleurus acutus | reverse complement strand
AAAGAAAAAGCTAGGATTAGGATTATTGGGCCCAAATTCACATTGTTCCTAATGAAGAACCTTAAAATCACGAAATATTGACTGATCTCTAATTCTAAGTCATTCCAGAATGCTATTTTCTATGTCGAGGAGTGGAGTTTGAGAGAGAAATAAGAAGGAATAAAGTCCAATTTGGTTTTAAAGAATCATGGAGAAATGAAGATTATTTCTTTCATAATTTCCCTGTAGATAGAGCTCTTCTATGACTGACTGTTTCACTAAAGCAGGGAAATACAGGGTGTTACCCAGAAAATCATATCAGTTTACTTCAAGTCAGTCCTCTTCTGGGCAAACACATCTTTCAATTCCTTTGTATTATATAGTATTTTAAATTATGAATTGTTTTGTCTTCTCAGGTCAGTTTCTTTTAGCCACGTGGGTTTGTTCTCTGTTTATTCCTTCCTCCTTCCCTCTCTTCCTTCTTCTGTCCTGTACTCCCTTTTTTATTAGTGAATTGGAAAGACGATTTCCTTATATACGCTAAACTGTGCAATAGCAAACCCCCAAAATATAACTAACGTTTTATGAAGAAGACAATAACGAAAAAAATTATAGTGGAAAAATCTTAGGAAACTGGAAGGAATTTGGGGGTCTTTCTGTCTCGAAGTAGATTTGGAATGTGCATTTCAGGTTCTCTTTTTTAATGCAGGGTTGCTAGTTGAGCCTTTATTTTGTTTCCAGAAAAACAATCAGCTTACATATTTTTTTTAACAAGGTTTTCTTCACCTTTGGAAATGAGTAATGATTAAAAAGAATATTATATAGTTAAGTGATGTCTAATTTTTTTCCTCATGGGTTCACCGTAGTTCAGGTTATAGCCCTGATCTGTTTAATCCTCCAAGAATCCTGAGAGGGAGCAAAGGGGCAGATGTTCTTTCCTCATTTCACAGATGAGAAAACTGAGGTTCAAAGATTCAAAGTGAGGTTAAGTGCTTCTGCCAAGGTCATTCTCTGAGGTGAAGCCAGAGCCAGGAATAGCACCTCATCCTCTTGTTTTCTCTCATGTGATTCTCCATGCACTGACCCACTCTGACTATAAAAACACACTGTACCAGGCCTCACACAGTCCCTGAAACGTCCTTTTAGTAGGACACGATGGTAGTGACAAGATTGAACAGATATAAAGAATGCTGTAAAAAAGGACCTGTCTTTTTTGTTGACTCCATCCCATAAACTTCCACAGCCACACTGCATGAGAAACATGAGACATCCATTAAGATCATATTCCCATGAGTTCCCAAAATCTAGCTAGAACTAGATTTTGCAGAAATTGAAGACACATCTTGTGGCCTGACTGCTGAAAATGAGTGTCTCAGGAGTCAGAGAGGCATTGCTGCTCAACGAAGTCAAGAATGCCCTTTGCTAATTGTTTCTCCTCCATTTCTGAGGGAATTTAAATTCATGATCGGCACCATATATTATACTTCAATACTATTCACCATCCATCTTGTACGTATTTGCAGGAAAGAATGTTGCCCAAGTCATTATATCCCGCCATGATTCACAGTCGTATGACCTTAGGTGGCAGCTCAGCAGGAGCTTACCGGTGCCTTAAATCATCCCTGTTGTGGACATACAAGAGCGTGACCTCCGACTTCCAAGCTGTCTCTTCATGAAATGAAAATGGAACTGCAAGTTTAGGGGAAAGTTTTGAAAGTGTCTGGCTCTTGTAGTCATCTAATGAGGTTCTCATTTCTAGCTGCTAAGCATGCCCTTTAATTGGTAGTCACTCGAAAATCAATGATAATATAAGTGTCCAACTCTTTGGAGCTATTTTTCTCTCTGCTTTCTATCCTCCAAGTGCACGATAAAAGAAACCACCCATTCAGCCATTATCTTGTGTCACTAACTATTCAGAGATCAGTCTTCCTTTATGTGCTCTTTCAGGAAAGACCTGGGTTGTATTTTTCACTTGCATTTCAGGCAGAGAGTAGAGTCCTTGGCACAGATTAAGTCCTCAAAAATGTTAGATGGGTGGATGGGTGGGCAGTGGATTGCAGCACATGAGCAACTACAGTAGCATTGTGATACATGACAAGGAAATGACCTCAGTTGGGGAAATAAATGCCTAGCACATATGCCACCACTTTCCCCTTCCATCTTCATTACAGTCCTTACTAATCTATTATGACATTTTTTCCCATTGGGTCTAGACGTGACCTCAGGATCCTTGTAGAATATAAACAGTCCTGTGCAATGTAAACCTTGTATAATGTAAACAATGCTTTACTGTTTGATTTGAGTTGGGACACGAGAAGAATCCTATTTTCCGTCCATAACATAGACGTTGGGAATAATAGCTAATGCTTATGTAAACATGTAGATTCATAGGATAGAAAAATAATTTTTAAGAAATGACCTAGTACAGACTCAGGGGGAAAATATATGTTACCTTGATTATAGAAATTTGGTTCAGCCACTCAGCTTCAACCTTCAAAAATCATGTCACTTTATTTTAAACCAACATATGAATCCAAGGTATAGCAAAATAAACCATAAACCTTGCAGAACAGGGCCCTTCTAGATACGATCTTGTTAGGACCTGATCCTCCATGGTTGTATCTACACAGAGGGGTAATGCCAGGTCCCCTACTGGGAAGTTGAATTGGAGGAAGAGATAGACATAGAGGTACTATGGATAATTCTAGACTGACATGGTCATCAGAAAGTCCTATGAAAAATAATTTCTGGTGAGTATAGAGTAAATCAGCAATGAGAAATGGAGAGGATTGGAATTAAGTAGACTCATCACTAGTCCGTGGTTATCACCAGTGTACCAGTTTAGCAATGAATTAATTACTCAAGGTAATTGATGCTAGGTAGTCTAACAAACACTCCTGAAAGTCAAGTGTCTTAACTTAATAAATGTTTATTTCTCTTGTCAGAGACCAGTGTGAATTAGGTGGTTCATTCTTAGCAGATTATTTTCAAGTAGTGAATCAGGAACCCATGCCCCCTCCACCTTGAGGTGTTGTCTTAAATGCATGACTACCTAAACTACAGCAGAAGGGAACATGGGCAATCATGCATAATATCTCCTGGCCAGGCCTGAAAGTGGTAGACCCATACCCTTTCAACAAGAATGCAAAAACTTGACCTCTGCCTGGCTCCAAGGGAGGTTAGAAAAGGTAATTGTTCTGTGTGTCCAGGAAGAGGAGAATGAAATGCATCTCACTATCTCATCCATAGCTAAAGGCAGGTAATCTGTGAGAGAGAGCAATGTTTGCAGATGGTGATACATGAAGATTGAGGAAGATTGATTTCTCAATCATTGAGGAGTACTGTTCCATCTAATTGAGTTCTGAATGGTAATAAAGTCATCCACTGAAAACTTACCAATCTAGTTTGTGTGCAAGATATTATGAATTATAGTCTTACCGTTAATTTAGCAGACCCACAAATATTTACATCTACCAAGCACCGTGCTGGCAACTGCAGCTTACCAGTACTTCCTTCCTGGGCCCTGGATAATTTCCAGTAGTTGGTATCAGAATCTAAGCTATCCACTTGATGTGGACACTAGTCCCCTTGTAGCCCTGTCACAGGAGCCTTTAACCATTCGTGGCCAAAAACAAAGGAAATGGGCAAGAGTTACTGCTCTGCTTATCAGAAAGTGTCTCCTAAAGTCTTGTCTCCTAAATCATTTTTCCGGCCCCTTTATAGTAATTCTTTCTTTATTCACATTTCTTGGCCTACTGAACACTATAATCAAATCCTCCCTCAATTTTCTTTTTTCTGAAGTATATAAAACTACATTTTCCTCAGCCTTTTTTTAAACAAATGATAATTATCTTGTTTATTTGTATTTGGAAAATCTAATGAGATCACATATATTTAAAAATCACACACTATCAAAAGGTAAATAGTAGTAATTCCTTCTGGAATATTTTTCCCCCTCATCCAACCAATGTTAGGTCCCTTACCCCCTTTCTTAGCAACTTTTATTAATTTCTTATGTGTCTATCAGAAGTTTTTTGTGGCAAAGGTACATGTGTATGTTTCAGAGGTTACTGTTGTCATGAATTCACAGAAGGCAGAGACCGGAAAGCATTAAGTGGTCCTGAGCACCCCATTTCCAATGAGAGAGCGCGTAGCAGTGCTCAAAAGGCTGGTGTCCTATAATTCAACTCAGTTCTGGCACTATCTACCTGTAGATAGCATCAGATCTCACATGTTAAGGGCTCAGTCCAGCAGGAATGCACACACACACTTCAGGTGCCAGTCACCAAGTATATGTTGTCCCCTGTGCTTCTGACCCTTGTACCACAGGTCAGAGGTTCCAACGACCCCCTTCTTAGCTTTAATTAATTTGCTCAAGTGACTCATAGAACTCACAGAAATATTCTATTAACTAGATTAACCGGTGTATTATAACATGATAAAACTCAGCAACAGCCAGATAGAAAACATGTATAGGACGAGGTATGGGGAGAAAGCATGGAGCCCACTCTCCCCAAATCTCCATGTGCTCACCAACTGGGAAGCTCCCTGAACCCTGTCCTTGGGGGTTTATGGAGGCTTCAGTACACAGGCGTGACTGAATAACTCATTGGCCATGGGCGATTGAGCTCAATCTTGAGTGGCTCTTCCCTGCCCTGAGGTCAAGGGGGTGGGACTGAAAGTTCCAACCTCTAATCACAAGGTTGGCTCCACATGCTGCCGGCTCCCATCCTTAGGTGCTTTGCAAAGATCACCTTGTTAACATAACAAAAGGCATCATTATCATCTCATCACTTAGGAATTCCCAAGGGTTTTAGAAACTCTGTGGCAGAAACTGGGACAGAGACCAAACATATAATTCTTATTACTCCTAAAGCACAGTTATCTAGGTAAATGTTTGTATCACCCCAAACAGGCAGTAGTCACCAGGGAAAATAAATTAATTGCCAGTCTTTTCTATTAATTTTTAAAAATCAGATTTAAGAAGAGAATTTTTTGAATGGCCAGTGAAAATGTCTCTTACTTTAGCTCTTGCCTTTTTCTACTTATTATTTTTTCAATTTTTAGTTTAGTTTTGAAAAGTGTCTTTAAGTTATTTTAAGGTTAGAACCGAACCTTCCAGGGTTAAAAAAAATATTGCGTCTCTTGAAAGAGATTATTTTAGACTTAGTGAAATGGATTTGATGCTAGAGAACATGTGACATCATACATTTGACCTTTTTGAAATGATTTACATTATATTAGCTATATTTTAAGTCCAGCAACTGTAACCAAAAAAAAGAAAAAAAAACTCTACTAATTAAGGCAACTTTGCAGATTGATGGCATTAGATTATCAATTAAGATCTCAGTTTTAAACCAGATTTTTCCTCTAAATAGTGATCCAAAGAACACTAGTTTTACGGTCATTCTAATTAGTCAGACAGCCTTCTGATTGTTTAGTGCCTTCACTTGAAGTTTGTTAAATATTTTGAATATCACCTATGCTCCCATGGGACATTAGTGAATGTGAAGTCAACAAAAAAGAAAAAAAAGTAAGAAAAAGGATTTTGTAGTAAAATAAACTTGAGGGGCTTCCCTGGTGGCGCAGTGGTTGAGAGTCCGCCTGCCGATGCAGGGGACACGGGTTCGTGCCCTGGTCCGGGAAGATCCCACATGCCACGGAGCGGCTGGGCCCGTGAGCCATGGCCACTGAGCCTGCGCGTCCGGAGCCTGTGCTCCGCAATGGGAGAGGCCACAACAGTGAGAGGCCCACGTACCGCAAAAAAAATAAATAAATAAACTTGAGAAATCCTGGGTTCAGGAAATTTAAACATGTTTCGTGACTGGAGGACTTTTGAGATGTGGAATGAGCTATAATGTGCTCTGTGAATTTCACTGTTACGTAGAGTTTGGTCTGAAGTGTTTTTAAACTTTATTTGGCTCTACAACCCTTTGTCAGTGGAACATTTTAAAGGACTCTTTGTTTCTAGCAACTTTGGAAAATGCTGTTCTGGTCTCAGTTAAGCCCTTGAAATCTTAGCATTTGGAAGGAGATCCACACACAATCTCATCCAATTTCTGGTACAGAAATCTACCATGTATCCATTGCTATAGGCTCACTCAGCTGTGGATGAGTATTTTGATAACAAAATGCTCACTACCCATAAATCAGCTGATTCTATAGTCGGAATGCTGGTCTGTTAGGAGGTTTTAACTTTTTAAGTGCCTTTTACTCTTAGAAAATTTTAAGTTTTAAAATTTTGTCTATTGGACCTAGATCTGATCTCTGGATTAAGATAAGTCCTACTCAAGTAAAAGAATCCTTATTTTTCAAGGATGATTTGTACATAAAAAAAAAAATCCATATACTTCAAATCATCTGTAAATAGTGACTGAAGAGTAATTGAAAATACATTTGAAAATAATTTTCATTTGAAATTTATGTCAAAATATGTTATTATATAAACGAATCCAGTATATTTTCTCTTATAGCCAGTAAAATTTAGGTTAAATTTTAATTAAGCACAAGTTCTACAATTAAAAAAAAGAATTACATTCTGTTTTGAGTGATATTTCAGCAAAACTGGTTTATGGGACAGTAAACTGTCCTTCACTGCATGTTCAATGTTAGCAGCTCAAACAGGCTAATTCTGGTAAAAATTCAACAGTTTTCCAAGGCCTTCTCTTAATTACTTGATACTCAATTGTTTTTTCTTTTACCTCTATTGTATCTCTTCTTTAAATTGTTAACTGGACATCCTCATTTATCAATGGCTTTGTTGTTTAACCCAGCAGATCTCTGGTATTATTTACAATGGCTTCATGATATTATATCTTTAAAATTCAGAATTTTACTTTAAAGTTGATTTGAATTTTATTTCTATTATACGGTATTATGTTTATGTTATGAATCCATCAGTGAGTAATTTTCTGAAAGAGGATGAGCAGTTTGCTGACTTAGAAGGGCTGGAATCTATAGACACCTTAACATTAGGATGTAGATAACGAATAGTTGGATGACAAGAAACCCTGTTATATGAAAACAGGAATAATAATGAGTGTTCCAAATCTTATCTTTTCTGTTCTTACTTTTCTCCAAAGGTTAGTTCTAGAGTCCTTAATTCTCCATTCAGTACTAAATGATTGACTATTTGCAGCCTTCCCACCATTCTCCCCACTTCTAGGTCTGAGTTGGATAAACCTTTTGGTTTCATCCTTTCTTTGTGAAGTAGTGTTCCTAGTCAAGCCAGAAGGCTGTTCCATTAAAGGTTTAGCATTTTAGTGATTTTAGTAGTAAGGGTAAGGATAAGTGGTCTTCAGCCCGTCACAGTCTTCCACCCAACCTTTCTTCAGATGAATTTCCTGCAGTAGAAAAATTAGACAACCAGGCTGAATGATTGAGTCCCTGACTATGACTAGCAATGAACTACTCAGCCCTGGCTTCCTGAGCATGCCATCCTTCAAAAACAGCCTGCCAGATGGAATCTCAATCCCCTAGCTTGGCATTCAAGATACTCATACTCTAATCCACCAAAATCCAGTTCCAGTAGTTCTCCCCACTTCTTTCATACAGCAAATATCCATTCACCCACTGCATTCACTCATCTGGAGTACAAGTTCTTTTCCTTATATTCCAATATATCCCTATTTCATCTGCCTAGGAAGTCTTTCAACTTCTTCACAATCTTAAATCCTACATGGTCTTTACTTTCCTACCTTTACAACTTGACCTTAAGAAAATTTTTGCTTTCCAAGATCTATAAGTCAATAAACCATTAATAAGTTCATAGGCTGCTTCAATACAGTTCTCCTCAATACAAATATAGTTGTCAATCCTTAATAATAACAGCTTATATTTGATCACATAGAAATGTATTTTAACTCACATATTTGTTATCTAAAATGATAGTATAGCACTCTTCATTTTGTTGGTTATTTTCACGTATTTTAATGTCAGTATCACCTCTTTGAAGACTTAAAGTATATGTTGTCCATTTTTTCAGTATTTTAGTATCCTGCCCTGTTTTACACTTAGTGGGTGTTCAATAAATGACTTCAACACTTCACAGAATGGAGAAAATTTTCGCAAATCCTACAAGCGTTGACCCTGTCTGACTTTGCACATCACTTGTTAATGGCAGCTGGGTAGTTGTGTTTGATAGAAATTCAAGAAAAAATTTCTACATGTTTCAAGACCAAAGCCACAGTCATATGAGGACCTTAGTCAGCATCATGAATATATTCTTAAACATATACAATGGAGAATTGCACTTTTATGATTTTGTGATGAACCACATGTAAAACAGTCATTCACATTTTATTTATTTATTTATTTATTTATTTATTATTATTTTAAAATATCTTTATTGGAGTATAATTGCTTTACAATGGTGTGTTACTTTCTACTTTATAACAAAGTGAATCAGCTATACATATACATATATCCCCACATCTCCCTCTTGCATCTCCCTCCCACCCTCCCTATCCCACCCCTCTAGGTGGTCACAAAGCACTGAGCTGATCTCCCTGTGCTATGTGGCTACTTCCCACTAGCTGTCTATTTTACATTTGGTAGTGTATATATGTCCATGCCACTCTCTCTTTGTCCCAGCTTACCCTTCCCCCTTCCTATGTCCTCAAGTCCATTCTCTATGTCTGCATATTTATTCCTGTCCTGCCCCTAGGTTCTTCAGAACCATTTTTTCTTTCTTTCTTTCTTTCTTTTTCAGATTCCATATATATGTGTTAGCATATGGGATTTGTTTTTCTCTTTCTGACTTACTTCACTTTGTATGACAGACTCTAGGTCCATCCACCTCACTATGAATAACTCAATTTCGTTTCTTTTTACAGCTGAGTAATATTCCATTGTATATATGTGCCACATCTTCATTATCCATTCATCTGTCGCTGGACACTTAGGATGCTTCCATGTCCTGGCTATTGTAAATAGAGCTTCAAAGAACATTCTGGTACATGTCTCTTTTTGAACGATGATTTTTCAGGGTATATGCCCAGCAGTGGGATTGCTGGGTCATATGGTAGTCCTATTTTTAGTTTTTTAAGGACCCGACATACGGTTCTCCATAGTGACTGTATCAATTTACATTCCCAGCAACAGTACAAGAGTGTTCCCTTTTCTCCACACCCTCTCCAGCATTTGTTTGTAGATTTTTTTGATGATGGCCATTCTGACCGGTGTGAGGTGATACCTCATTGCACTTTTGATTTGCATTTCTCTAATGATTAGTGATGTTGAACATCCTTTCATGGGTTTGTTGTCAATCTGTATATTTTCTTTGGAGAAATGTCTGTTTAGGGCTTCTGCCCATTTTGGGATTGGCTTGTTTGTTTTTTTGATGTTGAGCTGCATGAGCTGCTTGTATATTTTGAGATTAATCCTTTGTCAGTTTCTTCATTTGCAAATATTTTCTCCCATTCTCAGGATTGTCTTCTCATCTTGTTTATGGTTTCCTTTGCTGTGTAAAAGCTTTGAAATTTCATTAGGTCCCATTTGTTTATTTTTGTTTTTATTTCCATTTCTCTAGGAGGTGGGTCAAAAAGGATCTTGCTGTGATTTATGTCATAGAGTATTCTGCCTATGTTTTATTCTAAGAGTTTTATAGCGTCTGGTCTTACATTTAGGTCTTTAATCCATTTTTTTTTAACATCTTCATTGGGGTACAATTGCTTTACAATGGTGTGTTAGTTTCTGCTTTATAACAAACTGAATCAGTTATACATATACATATGTTCCCATATCTCTTCCCTCTTGCGTCTCCCTCCCTCCCACCCTCCCTATCCCACCCCTCCAGGCTGTCACAAAGCACCGAGCCAATATCCCTGTGCCATGCGGCTGCTTCCCACTAGCTATCTACCTTACTACGTTTGTTAGTGTGTATATGCCCATGACTCTCTCTCGCCCTGTCACAGCTCACCCTTCCCCCTCCCCATAACCTCAAGTCTGTTCTCTAGGAGGTCTGCAACTTTATTCCTGCTTTACCCCTAGGTTCTTCATGACATTTTTTTTCCTTAAATTCCATATATATGTGTTAGCATACGGTATTTGTCTTTTTCTTTCTGACTTACTTCACTCTGTATGACAGACTCTAGGTCTATCCACCTCATTACAAATAGCTCAATTTCGTTTCCTTTTATGGCTGAGTAATATTCCATTGTATATATGTGCCACATCTTCTTTATCCATTCATCCGATGATGGGCACTTAGGTTGTTTCCATCTCCGGGCTATTGTAAATAGAGCTGCAATGAACATTTTGGTACATGACTCTTTTTGAATTATGGTTTTCTCAGGGTATATGCCCCGTAGTGGGATTGCTGGGTCATATGGTAGTTCTATTTGTAGCTTTTTAAGGAACCTCCATACTGTTCTCCACAGTGGCTGTATCAATTTACATTCCCACCAACAGTGCAAGAGTGTTCCCTTTTCTCCACACCCTCTCCAGCATTTATTGTTTCTAGATTTTTTGATGATGGCCATTCTGACTGGTGTGAGATGATATCTCATTGTAGTTTTGATTTGCATTTCTCTAATGATTAATGATGTTGAGCATTCTTTCATGTGTTTGTTGGCAGTCTGTATATCTTCTTTGGAGAAATGTCTATTTAGGTCTTCTGCCCATTTTTGGATTGGGTTGTTTGTTTTCTTGTTATTGAGCTGCATGAGCTGCTTGTAAATTTTGGAGATTAATCCTTTGTCGGTTGCTTCATTTGCAAATATTTTCTCCCATTCTGAGGGTTGTCTTTTGGTCCTGTTTATGGTTTCCTTTGCTGTGCAAAAGCTTTGAAGTTTCATTAGGTCCCATTTGTTTATTTTTGTTTTTATTTCCATTACTCTAGGAGGTGGGTCAGAAAGGATCTTGCTGTGATTTATGTCATAGAGTGTTCTGCCTATGTTTTCCTCTAAGAGTTTGATAGTTTCTGGCCTTACATTTAGGTCTTTAATCCATTTTGAGCTTATTTTTGTGTATGGTGTTAGGGAGTGATCTAATCTCATACTTTTACATGTACCTGTCCAGTTTTGCCAGCACCACTTATTGAAGAGGCTGTCCTTTCTCCATTGTACATTACTGCTACCTTTATCAAAGATAAGGTGTCCATATGTGCATGGGTTTATCTCTGGGCTTTCTATCCTGTTCCATTGATCTATCTTTCTGTTTTTGTGCCAGTACCATACCGTCTTGATAACTGTTGCTTTGTAGTATAGTCTGAAGTCAGGGAGCCTGATTCCTCCAGTTCCTTCTTTCGTTCTCAAGATTGCTTTGGCTATTCGGGGTCTTTTGTGTTTCCATACAAATTGTGAAATTTTTTGTTCTAGTTCTGTGAAAAATGCCAGTGGTAGTTTGATAGGGATTGCATTGAATCTATAGATTGCTTTGGGTAGTAGAGTCATTTTCACAATGTTGATTCTTCCAATCCAAGAACATGGTATATCTCTCCATCTATTTGTATCATCTTTAATTTCTTTCATCAGTGTCTTATAATTTTCTGCATACAGGTCTTTTGTCTCCTTAGGTAGGTTTATTCCTAGATATTTTATTCTTTTTGTTGCAATGGTAAATGGGAGTGTTTTCTTGATTTCACTTTCAGATTTTTCATCATTAGTATATAGGAATGCCAGAGATTTCTGTGCATTAATTTTGTATCCTGCCACTTTACCAAATTCATTGATTAGCTCTAGTAGTTTTCTGGTAGCATCTTTAGGGTTCTCTATGTATAGGATCATGTCATCTGCAAACAGTGACAGCTTTACTTCTTCTTTTCCGATTTGGATTCCTTTTATTTCCTTTTCTTCTCTGATTGCTGTGGCTAAAACTTCCAAAACTATGTTGAATAAGAGTGGTGAGAGTGGGCAACCTTGTCTTGTTCCTGATCTTAGTGGAAATGCTTTCAGTTTTTCACCATTGAGGACGATGTTGGCTGTGGGTTTGTCATATATGGCCTTTATTATGTTGAGGAAAGTTCCCTCTATGCCTACTTTCTGCAGGGTTTTTATCATAAATGGGTGTTGAATTTTGTCAAAAGCTTTCTCTGCATCTATTGAGATGATCATATGGTTTTTCTCCTTCAATTTGTTAATATGGTTTATCACATTGATAGATTTGCGTATGTTGAAGAATCCTTGCATTCCTGGAATAAACCCCACTATATCATGGTGTATGATCCTTTTAATGTGCTGTTGGATTCTGTTTGCTAGTATTTTGTTGAGGATTTTTGCATCTGTGTTCATCAGTGATATTGGCCTGTAGTTTTCTTTCTTTGTGACATCCTTGTCTGGTTTTGGTATCAGGGTGATGGTGGCCTCGTAGAATGAGTTGGGGAGTGTTCCTCCCTCTGCTATATTTTGGAAGAGTCTGAGAAGGATAGGTGATAGCTCTTCTCTAAATGTTTGATAGAATTCGCCTGTGAAGCCATCTGGTCCTGGGCTTTTCTTTGTTGGAAGATTTTTAATCACAGTTTCAATTTCAGTGCTTGTGATTGGTCTGTTCATATTTTCTATTTCTTCCTGATTCAGTCTTGGCAGGTTGTGCATTTCTAAGAATTTGTCCATTTCTTCCAGATTGTCAATTTTATTGGCATAGAGTTGCTTATAGTAATCTCTCATGATCTCTTTTATCTCTGCAGTGTCAGTTGTTACCTCTCCTTTTTCATTTCTAATTCTATTGATTTGAGTCTTCTCCCTTTTTTTCTTGATGAGTCTGGCTAATGGCTTATCAATTTCGTTTATCCTTTCAAAGAACCAGCTTTTAGTTTTATTGATCTTTGCTATCATTTCCTTCATTTCTTTTTCATTTATTTCTGATCTGATTTTTATGATTTCTTTCCTTCTGCTAGCTTTGGGGTTTTTTTGTTCTTCTTTCTCTAATTGCTTGAGGTGCAAGGTTAGGTTGTTTATTCGAGATGTTTCCTGCTTCTTAAGGTGGGCTTGTATTGCTATAAACTTCCCCCTTAGAACTGCTTTTGCTGCATCCCACAGGTTTTGGGTCGTTGTGTCTCCATTGTCATTTGTTTCTAGGTATTTTTTGATTTCCTCTTTGATTTCTTCAGTGATATCTTCATTATTAAGTAGTGTATTGTTTAGCCTCCATGTGTTTGTATTTTTTACAGATCTTTTCCTGTAATTGATATCTAGTCTCATGGCGTTCTGGTCAGAAAAGATACTTGATACAATTTCAATTTTCTTAAATTTACCAAGGCTTGATTTGTGACCTAAGATATGATCTATTCTGGAGAATGTTCCATGAGCACTTGAGAAAAATGTGTATTCTGTTGTTTTTTGGATGGAGTGTCCTATAAATATCAATTAAGTCCATCTTGTTTAATGTATCATTTAAAGCTTGTGTTTCCTTATTTATTTTCATTTTGGATGATCTGTCCATGGGTGAAAGTGGGGTGTTTAAGTCCCCTACTATGAATGTGTTACTGTCGATTTCCCCTTTTATGGCTGTTAGTATTTGCCTTATGTATTGAGGTGCTCCTGTGTTGGGTGCATAAATATTTACAATTGTTATATCTTCTTCTTGGATCGATCCCTTGATCATTATGTAGTGTCCTTCTTTGTCTCTTTTAATAGTCCTTATTTTAAAGTCTATTTTGTCTGATATGAGAATTGCTACTCCAGCTTTCTTTTGGCTTCCATTTGCATGGAATATCTTTTTCCATCCCCTTACTTTCAGTCTGTATGTGTCTCTAGGTCTGAAGTGGGTCTCTTGTAGACAGCATATATAAGGGTCTTGTTTTTGTATCCATTCAGCTAATCTGTGTCTTTTGGTGGGAGCATTTAGTCCATTTACATTTAAGGTAATTATCGATATGTATGTTCCTATTCCCATTTTCTAAATTGTTTTGGGTTCGTTATTATAGGTCTTTTCCTTCTCTTGTGTTTCTTGCCTAGAGAAGATCCTTTAGCATTTGTTGTAAAGCTGGTTTGGTGGTGCTGAACTCTCTCAGCTTTTGCTTGTCTGTAAAGGTTTTAATTTCTCCATCAAATCTGAATGAGATCCTTGCTGGGTAGAGTAGTCTTGGCTGCATGTTTTTCTCCTTCATCACTTTCAGTATGTCCTGCCACTCCCTTCTGGCTTGTAGGGTTTCTGCTGAAACATCAGCTGTTAACCTTATGGGGATTCCCTTATGTGTTATTTGTTGTTTTTCCCTTGCTGCTTTTAATATGCTTTCTTTGTATTTAATTTTTGACAGTTTGATTAATATGTGTCTTGGCGTATTTCTCCTTGTATTTATCTTGTATGGGACTCTCTGTGCTTCCTGGACTTGATTAACTATTTCCTTTCCCATATTAGGGAAGTTTTCAACTATAATCTCTTCAAATATTTTCTCAGTCCCTTTCTTTTTCTCTTCTTCTTCTGGAACCCCTATAATTCGAATGTTGGTGCGTTTAATGTTGTCCCAGAGGTCTCTGAGACTGTCCTCAGTTCTTTTCATTCTTTTTTCTTTATTCTGCTCTGCAGTAGTTATTTCCACTATTTTATCTTCCAGGTCACTTATCCGTTCTTCTGCCTCAGTTATTCTGCTATTGATCCCATCTAGAGTACTTTTAATTTCATTTATTGTGTTGTTCATCGTTGCTTGTTTCATCTTTAGTTCTTCTAGGTCCTTGTTAACTGATTCTTGCATTTTGTCCAATCTATTGTCCATTCTATTTCCAAGATTTCGGATCAACCTTACTATCATTATTCTGAATTCTCTTTCAGGTAGACTGCCTATTTCCTCTTCATTTGTTAGGTCTGGTGCATTTTTATCTTGCTCCTTTATCTGCTGTGTGTTTTTCTGTCTTCTCATTTTGCTTATCTTACTGTGTTTGGGGTCTCCTTTTTGCAGGCTGCAGGTTCGTAGTTCCTCCTGTTTTTGATGTCTGTCTCCAGTGGCTAAGGTTGGTTCAGTGGGTTGTGTAGGCTTCCTGGTGGAGGGGACTAGTGCCTGTGTTGTGGTGGATGAGGCTGGATCTTGTCTCTCTAGTGGGCAGGTTCACGTCTGGTGGTGTGTTTTGGGGTGTCTGTGGCCTTATTATGATTTTAGGCAGCCTCTCTGCTAATGGGTGGGGTTGTGTTCCTGTTTTGCTAGTTGTTTGGCATAGGTTTTCCAGCACTGTGGCTTGCTGGTCGTTGAGTGAAGCTGGGTGCTGATGTTAAGATGGAGGTCTCTGGGAGATTTTCGCCGTTTGATATTATGTGGAGCTGGGAGGTCTCTTGTTGATCAGTGTCCTGAAGTTGGCTCTCCTACCTCAGAGGCAGAGCCCTGCCTCCTGGCTGGAGCACCAAAAGCTTTTCATCCACACGGCTCAGGATAAAAGGGAGAAAAAGTAGAGGGAATTAGTAGAAGTATGAGGAAAGAAAGAAGGAAAGGAGGGTAGGAAGGAAGGAAGAAAGAAAGAAGCAAAGAAGGAAAGAAGGCAAGAAGGAAAGAAAGGAGGGAGGGAGGGAGGGAGGAAGGAAGGAAGGAGGGAAAGAAGGAAAAAAGACAGAAAGAAAGAAGATACAGTAAAAATAAAATAAAGTATAATAAAGTTATTGAATTAAAAAATTCTTATTTAGAAAAAAAAAAGGGACGGAAAGAACCTTAGGACAAATGTTGGAAGCAAAGCTGTACAGACAAAATCTTACACAGAAGCATACACATACACCCTCACTAAAAGAGGTAAATGGGGAAAAATCCTAAATCTTGCTGTCAGAGACCACCTCCTCAATTTGGGATGATTCGTTGTCTAAAGGAGGGAAGGAAGGACGGAAAGAAAGAAAGAAAGAACGAAGGTAAAGTATAATATTGTTATTAAAATTAATTATTAAGAAAAAAAATTAAAAAAAAACATGGACGGATAGAACCCTAGGACAAATGGTGGAAGCAAGACTATACAGACAAGATCTCACACAGAAGCATACACATACACATTCACAAAAAGAGGAAAAGGGAAAAAATCATAGATCTTGCTCCTAAAGTCCACTTCCTTAATTTGGGATGATTGGTTGTCTATTCAGGTATTCCACAGATGCAGGGTATATCAAGTTGATTGTGGAGCTTTAATCTGCTGCTTCTGAGGCTGCTGGGAGAGATTTCCCTTTCTCTTCTTTGTTCTCACAGCTCCCAGGGCTAAGCTTTGGATTTGGCCCTGCCACTGCGTGTAGATCGCTGGAGGGCGTCTGTTTTTTGCTCAGACAGGATGGGGTTAAAAGAGCCGCTGATTGGGGGCTCTGGCGCACTCAGGCCGGCGGGGACGGAGGGGCACAGAGTGCGGGGCGGGGCTGCGGTGGCAGAGGCCGGCGTGACTTTGCACCAGCCTGAGGCGCGCTGTGCGTTCTCCCGGGGAAGTTGTCCCTGGATCCCGGGAACCTGGCAGTGGCGGGCTGCACAGGCTCCGCGGAAGAGGGGTGTGGAGAGTGACCTGTGCTCGCACACAGGCCCCTCGGTGGCGGCAGCAGCAGCCTTAACGTCTCCCGCCCGCCTCTGGGGTCCGCGCTTTCAGCCGCGGCTCGCGCCCGTCTCTGGATTCCGCGCTTTCAGCCGCGGCTCGCGCCCGTCTCTGGATTCAGCGCTTTCAGCCGCGGCTCGCGCCCGTCTCTGGATTCCGCGCTTTCAGCCGCGGCTCGCGCCCGTCTCTGGATTCAGCGCTTTCAGCCGCGGCTCGCGCCCGTCTCTGGGGTCCGCGCTTTCAGCCGCGGCTCGCGCCCGCCTCTGGGGTTCGCGCTTTTAGCCGCGGCTCGCGCCCGTCTCTGGAGTTCCTTTAAGCAGCGCTCTTAAACCCCTCTCCTCACGCCCCAGGAAACATAGAGGAAAGGAAAAGTCTCCTGCCTCTTCAGCAGGTGCAGGCTTTTCCCCGGACTCCCTCCCGGCTAGCTGTGGTGCACTAACCCCTTCAGGCTATGTTCAAGCCGCCAACCCCAGTCCTCTCCCTGCGCTCCGGCCTCAGCTCGCAGCCCCGCCCGCCCCGGCGGGTGAGCAGACAAGCCTCTCGGGCTGGTGAGTGCCGGTCGGCACCGATCCTCTGTGCGGGAATCTCCCCGCTTTGCCCTCCGCACCCGTTGCTGTGCAGTCCTCCGCAGCTTCGAAGCTCCCCCCTCCGCCTCCCGCAGTCTCCGCCCGCGAAGGGGCTCCTAGCGTGTGGAATCCTTTCCTCCTTCACAGCTCCCTCCCACTGGTGCAGGTCCCGTCCCTATCCTTTTGTCTCTGTTTTTTCTTTTCCCTACCCAGGTACGTGGGGGGTTTCTTGCCTTTTGGGAGGTCTGAGGTCTTCTGCCAGCGTTCAGTAGGTGTTCTGTAGGAGTTGTTCCACGTGTAGATGTATTTCTGGTGTATCTGTGGGGAGGAAGGTGATCTCCGCGTCTTACTCTTACGCCATCTTCCGCCTTCCCCCTTCATTTGTTTTTCATTTATTTCTGATTTGATTTTTATGATTTCTTTCCTTCTGCTAACTTTGGGGGGTTTTTTGTTCTTCTTTCCCTATTTGCTTTAAGTGTAAGGTTAGATTGTTTATTTGAGTTGTTTCTTCCTTCTTGAGGTAGGCTTGTATTGCTATAAACTGCCCTCTTACAACTGCTTTTGCAGCATCCCGTAGGTTTTTCGTCATCGTGTTTTCATTGTCATTCATTTGTAGGTATTTTTTGATTTCTTCAGTGATCTCTTGGTAATTTAGTAACATATTGCTTAACCTCCATGTTTTTGTATTTTTTACAGTTTTTTTTCCTGTAATTGATATCTAGTCTTGTAGCATTATGGTCAGAATAGGTACTTGGTATGATTTTAATTTTCTTACATTTACCAGGGCTTGACTTGTGACAATTCAATATATGATCTATCCTGGAGAATGTTCCATGAGCACTTGAGAAGAAAGTGTATTCTGTTCTTTATGATGGAATGTTCTATAAATATCAATTAAGTCCATCTTGTTTAATGTGTCATTTAAAGCTTGTGTTTCCTTATTTATTTTCATTTTGTCCTTTGGTGAAAGTGGGGTGTTTAAAGTCCCCTCCTATGATTGTGTTACTGTTGATTTCCCCTTCTATGGCTGTTAGCATTTGCCTTATGTATTGAGGTGCTCCTATTTTAGGTGCATAAATATTTACAATTGTTATATCTTCTTCTTGGATTGATCCCTTGATCATTATGTAGTGTCCTTCTTTGTCTCTTGTAATAGTCTTTATTTTAAAGTCTATTTTGTCTGGTATGAGAATTGCTATTCCAGCTTTCTTTTGATATCCATTTGCATGGAATATCTTTTTCCATCCCCTCACTTTCAGTCTGTATGTGTCCCTAGTATGTGTCTGAAGTGGTTCCTTTGTAGACAGCATATATAGGGGTCTTGTTTTTGTGTCCATTCAGCCAGTCTATGTCCTTTGGTTGGAGCATTTAATTCATTTACATTTAAGGTAGTTATTGATATGTATGTTCCTATTCCCATTTTCTTAATTCTTTTGGGGTTGTTATTGGAGGTTTTTTCCTTCTCTTGTGTTTCCTATTTAGAGAATTTCCTTTAGCATTTGTAATAAAGCTGGTTTTGTGGTGCTGAATTCTCTTAGCCTTGGCTTGTCTGTAAAGGTTTTAATTTCTCCATCGAATCTGAATGAGATCCTTGCTGGGTAGAATTATCTTGGTTGTAGGTTTTTCCCTTTCATCACTTTGAATATGTCTTGCCACTCCCTTCTGGCTTGCAGAGTTTCTGCTGAAAGGTCAGTTGTTAACCTTATGGGGATTCCCTTGTATGTTATTTGTTGTTTTCCCTTGCTGCTTTTAATATTTTTTCTTTGTATTTAATTTTTGATAGTTTGATTAATATGTGTCTTGGCATGTTTCTCCTTGGATATTTCCTGTATGGCACTGTCTGCGCTTCCTGGACTTGATTGCCTATTTCCTTTCCCATATAAGGGAAGTTTCCAACTGTATTCTCCTCAAATATTTTCTCAGTCACTTTCTTTTTCTCTTCTTCTTCTGCGACCCCTATAATTCTACTGTTGGTGTGTTTAATGTTGTCCCAGAGGTCTCTGAGACTGTCCTCAATTCTTTTTATTCTTTCTTCTTTATTCTGCTCTGCAGTAGTTATTTCTACTATTTTATTTTCCAGGTCACTTTTCTGTTCTTCTGCCTCAGTTATTCTGCTATTGATTCCTTACAGAGAATTTTAAATTTCATTTATTGTGTTCTTCATCATTGTTTGTTTGCTCTTTAGTTCTTCTAGGTCCTTGTTAAACATTTGTTGTATTTTCTCCATTCTATTTCCAAGCTTTTGGCTCATCTTTACTATGATTACTCTGAGTTCTTTTTCAGGTGGACTGCCTATTTCCTCCTCATTTGTTTGGTCTGGTGGGTTTTTTCCTTGTTCCTTCATCTGCTGTGTATTTCTCTGTCTTCTCATTTTGCTTAACTTACTGTGTTTGGGGTCTCCTTTTTGCAGGCTGCAGGTTCGTAGTTCCTGCTGTTTTTGGTGTCTGCCCCCAATGGCTAAGGTTGGTTCAGTGGGTTGTGTAGGCTTCCTGGTGGATGGGAGTGGTGCCTGTGTTCTGGTGGATGAGGCTGCATCTTGTCTTTCAGGTGGGCAGGACCGCATCCTGTGGTGTGTTTTGGGGTGTCTGTGACCTTATTATGATTTTAGGCAGCCTGTGTGCTAATGGGTGGGGTTATGTTCCTCTCTTGCTAGTTGTTTGGCATAGGGTTTCCAGCACTGTAGCTTGCTGGTCGTTGAGTGGAGTTGGGTGTTAGCGTTTAGATGGAGATCTCTGGGAGAGCTTTCGCCTTTTGATATTACGTGGTGCTGGGGGGCGTCTCTTGTGGACCAATGTCCTGAACTTGGCTCTCCTGCCTCAGAGGCACAGGCCTGACACCCTTCAGAGCACCAAGACCCTGTCAGCCACACGGCTCAGAACAAAAGGGAGAAAAAAGAAAGTAAAAAATAAAATAAAGTTATTAAAATAAAAAAATATTAAAATTTTTTAAAAATTAAAATAATTTAAAAAAAGAAAGAAAGAAGAGAGCAACCAAACCAAAAAAGAAATCCACCAATGATAACAAGCCCTATAAACTATACTAAAAAGCAAAGAAACAAAAGACGTACAGACAGAACCATAGGACAAATGGTACAAGCAAAGCTATACAGACAAAATCACAGAAAGTCCACCGCCTCAATTTTGGGATGATTCATTGTCTATTCAGGTATTCCACTGCTGGGATAGATTTCCCTTTTTCTTCTTTGTTTGCACAGCTCCTGGGGCTCAGCTTTGGATTTGGCCCCGCCTCTGCGTGTAGGTCACCTGAGGGCGTCTTTTCTTCACCCAGACAGTACAGGGTTAAAGGAGCAGCTGCTTCGGGGGCTCTGGCTCACTCAGGCCGGGCGGAGGGTGGGGTACGGAGTGCGGGGTGAGCCTGCCGCAGCAGAGACCAGCGTGATGTTGCACCAGCCTGAGGCACGCCGTGCGTTCTCCCGCGGAAGTTGTCCCTGGAATTCGGGACCCTGGCAATGGCGGGCTGCAAAGGCTCCCGGGAGGGGAAGTGTGGACAGTGGCTTGTGCTTTCACACAGGATTCTTGGTGGCTGCAGCAGCAGCCTTAGCATCTTATGCCTGTTTCTGGGGTCCGCGCTGATAGCCGCGGCTCGCGCCCATCTCTGGAGCTCGTTTCGGCAGTGCTTTATTAATCCCCTCTTCTTGTGCACCCCGAAACAGTGGTGTCTTGCCTCTTAGGCAGATCCAGACATTTTCCTGGACCCCCTCCCAGCTAGCTGTGGCACACTAGCCCCCTTCAGGCTGTGTTCACACAGCCAACCCCAGTCCTCTCCCTGGGATCTCACCTCTGAAGCCCGAGCCTCAGCTCCCAGCCCCCACCTGCCCTGGCAGGTGAGCAGAGAAGCCTCTGAGGCTGGTGAGTGCTGGTCAGCACCGATCTGTGCGGGATGCTCTCCGCTTTGCCCTTCGCACCCCTGTTGCCGTGCTCTCCTCCGTGTCTCCAAAGCTTCCTCCCACCCACTGCTCCCTGTCTCTACCAGTGAAGGGGCTTCCTAGTGTGTGGAAACTTTTCCTCCTTCACAGCTCCCTCCCAGAGGTGCAGGTTCCATCCCTATTCTTTTGTCTCTGTTTTTTCTTTTTTCTTTTGCCCTACCCAAGTACGTGGGGAGTTTTTTGCCTTTTGGGAAGTCTGAGGTCTTCTGCCAGTGTTTAGTAGGTGTTCTGTAGTTGTTCCACATGTAGATGTATTTCTGATGTATCTGTGGAGAGGAAGGTGATCTCCACGTCTTACTCCTCTGCCATCTTGAAGGTTCATTCATATTTTAAATACTCTTCAGAGCACAATTTTTTAACTTTTGTTTCTCTAAACATAATTATTTAATAATTAAGAGGTGTCAAAATATTACAGTTGGTTTTTCTTGTCATTCTGTTTGTTTGTTTGATCCCATATTGTATCTTGGAGATTTGGGGGCAACTTATATTCTGTAGCAGTATACAGTATATATGCACAATGTTTTAAAAATCTGATGTATAAATATTGAGTTTTACTGTCACCTAGATGGCAGATATGCAAAAAATAAATTCATTAAAATATTTCTAATGTCCTGGTTTTAAAATAGGGAGCACTTTCTCAATGTTCATATCCTCACATAGTCATAAAGTTTCCTACTTGAACAAAAGTCACTTGGTTCTCTGCGCACCAATGAACTTGAATGTCAAATTTACAAGTTCATGCTAATGTGTTCTCTGCTAAATTTGGGAAATTTTCTTTCTGTGTATCCATTGATATTTCACTATTTATCATGGTGGTGTAAATGCTTGGGTTAGCTTGACCTAAAGGCATCCAAATTCATGGAAATGAATGTGGAAATGGGACAATATAATTAAATATCACAATTAATGGGCTTGATGCTCCTATTTCATTCTTCACACAAACATATTAAAAGTAGGTTTTTTTTTTTATTATGTAAGACTTGGTTCTATATATAGTTCAGCCAGAAGTAAAATTATTCCTAAATCACCCTGTCTCTCAGCCTAATGCGTCAGCTTCAGCCTGTACACATAATGACAGTCAGACCTTGATTGGCTTTTTTCTCTTCCAACTGGCGGTGTAGACAGCAAACAGGAACCCTGTCTGAGAAGAGTTTGTGTATAGACCCAAGAAAACTTTTAACATGGCACTGTTGTTTATGTTATGATCAACCAAATTTATTGATCCAGTCATTTATTTATTTGTTCTTACAAAGTCCTGTATTCATCCATCCATCACATTTCCTGAATACTTACCATGCACCAAATACTGAAAGTACAGTAATAAGCAAAACAGACATAGCCCACGTAGTCCCGGATTTCATAATTTGGAAAGCACAGCTGGACTAGAGTTACCCTTAGGAAAAATACGTTCAAATATAATTAGATAATCACACAAATATGTGAAATGAATAATAAACATATGATGCTGTAAAAGCAATGAGACCCAGTATTTTCAGGAGGTCAAAGAAAGGCTTTTTTGTGTCAGTGCCATTTGAACTGAGATGGGAAGGACGCATTAACTAAACAATGGCGGTGATGGGGAAAGTAATCACTAGCTATCTGACCTCAGACAGGTTACTTAACTAGTTTATGCATCAGTTTTCTCATCTATCAAATGACAAGGTTAATAGTACCTACTTTATAGGGTCTGGTGAGGATTTGGTAAGAGTTTAGGACTATGTTCACTACATGGGCTCTATGTAAATATTACATATTGTTGTTACATGGCATTTTTACCCATAGTTTGCTAAGTTAGAAACATACTGAAGAAAATAAAAATAAATAATACTGAATGTTGATTTCAGATTTATTCAAAGTAAGATGCAAGTGATAAATAAAACTTTCCATACAAAAAGTCACAATTCAGGTAGGGAGACAACATGGAAAATGTTGAAAGCGAAGAAAATGATGATGTGAACTGCATACAATATATGCATTATGAAATGACACCTAGGAAAACTGGAAATCAATGAAGTTGTGTTAATTGCTATTTTTTCTGGAAAGGGAAGATGGATGCTTGCAATAAACTTAAATGAAAAATTTTTAAAAATGGTGCCCTGGGAACAGAGAGGCACAAAAGCATGCTCATAATTTTGTGGCTTGGGCTGAAGCATTTCTCAAATGTCCTTGAAAGTTTCCAAAGACAGTCTTTCCTCAGGAAAGTATTTCTCCTGTGAGTAAATAATGTTCTTGCCTAGAAATGAAATGCAGTAATATATTACATTGCAAGTGAACTGTTAGCAAGACTGGCAGCAGAAGTTCAGAAACAAATGTCGCATTGCAATCTAGAGTTTGAGGCTCTGTATCTGAACTTCCATAACTTCTAAAGGGATGCCCTTTGTATGAAATCAAAATAGTCCAGAGAAGAATTTTGACTTCTCTTTACTTAACTATTAGAAGGATTTATTTGGAATTATTATTGTGTCATGCATGTTCCGCCTTAAATTTTCTGTGGTTGCGTTGCACAATTGATAAGCTAAGGTTTCTTTTCACCATAAAAAGGCTCCTTTTAAGGAGTCCTATAATAATGACATTTAAAGTACTTGCTTGCTTTTGAAGAAAGCTTCATGCTTGGGCTTCCCTGGTTGTGCAGTGGTTGAGAGTCCGCCTGCCGATGCAGGGGACACAGGGTCGTGCCCTGGTCCGGGAAGATCCCACATGCCGTGGAGCGGCTGGGCCCGTGAGCCATGGCTGCTGAGCCTGCGCATCCGGAGCCTGTGCTCCGCAACAGGAGAGGCCACAGCAGTGAGAGGCCCACGTACCGGAAAAAAAAAAAAAGAAAGCTTCATGCTTTCCAAAGTGCTTTATAAACGCATTTCTATGAGGCAGGTGGAACATGTCCTGTCAACAGTATTTTACAGAAAAGAAAATGGAGGCTGTAAAGGAAAGCTGCTTGGTCAAGGTCATTCAGTGCGTTAGGCGCGTTTTCATCACAGGAGTACTCACAGTTGAGCAGGGAATCCAGCAGGGAAAGCTTAAGGCTTTAGTCTATCTTTACACAAGTATTTTTGCATAAATGAAAAATTTACCCAAAATGAAGTGCATTAGGTGCCTAGTACTGCCTTCTTGTTCCTTAGCGTCTAGTGAGGGATATAGACTGAGCATATTCTATCCCAATGAAGATAACTTAGATTATTCTGAGGGTGATCACTTGGGCTTCAGAATCTGAATTCCAGCTTGACCCCTTACATGAAGGAAATTACTTAATCTTTCAGAGCCTGTTTCTCCATCCCTTAAATGGTAATTTTAATGTTCTCTTATATGTTTATTAACTCATTCACTTAACAAAGCACCTGCTAGATCTCAAGTACTCTGCTAAGAATGGTGAAGCTTTTCTAGGAAGCCAGAAGGCATCCTTCAGTGGATAGCGGAGGTCAAGAGAGGTTAGAGTTAACACTTGAATTTGACAGTGGGAGAAGATGAAAGGTTCACACGGCAAGGAAAAGAGAAAAAGACTATTATACAGGTTAAAGAGCTAGACCTGGATATATTTGGAGTGACAAAATTTCTGAATTTTGATGTACCATACTTCCTGCCTCAGTTCCCACATCTTGGAAATGGGAATAATGATTAAACATGTTTCACAGTATTCATTTGGTAGAGATTAAATGAGGATTAAATAAGCATGGAAAGTGGCATAGGACAAATTTGATAAATTATTATGTATGAAAGTATGTATAAATAAAATCAATTGCCATGACCCCTCTTCGTACCGAGTGATCACAGCACGCTTTAATTTTCTAGCTGAGTCTGGATATGGATTCGTAACTTTATTCAAACAGTGTATCAGGCACCACTTAACCTTTGGATTGGCTGGAAATTTTTGCTCCTCTGCTCTAATACAATTTAATTTTAATTTTGGTTTTTCAGGTACATGGGTATAAATAAGAAGAGTGTTAAAGAAATGTATTTCAGATTTTAAATTCAAAAATGTAGAAAAACTTTCTTTTACTATTTTTCATTTTACCTTTGGGTGCACTGATCAGCTACTTTTTCTTCTGCACCCAGGCAAAAGGGATTCTGAAGAAAACACTTTAAAATTTTGATTTCATATATAAGCTAGTGGGAGCCTCTGCCTGCTTGATTTACATTTGTGCTCACCTTCCACTTTATGCGGGAGGGGCATACGAGTAAAGGAAACTTTTATATGATTTCAAGTTATTTAATTCCTGATATTATATTTAGCCATGAGAGAGTGTTATGATTTGCCTACAACATCCATCCTTCCTTTTCTTGTACCTTACCTTGTTCAGAGAGGACTTGTGCCTGTTCTGCTCTGAATTTCTCAACAGTTCAGCTGCTAAAATCACAGGTGAAGCTTAGTTTCT
Organism: Leucopleurus acutus; assembly: GCF_964270905.1. Classification (NCBI taxonomy): domain Eukaryota; kingdom Metazoa; phylum Chordata; class Mammalia; order Artiodactyla; family Delphinidae; genus Leucopleurus; species Leucopleurus acutus. The sequence goes on along the minus strand of NW_028138808.1, from coordinate 97,851 downwards.
GCTGATGTAATCCACCCAATCGAGATAGAGTTTCTCATTTTATTCAGCAAATATTTACTCTGCCTTAAAAAGAGATTTTTAAAAAAATGCATGGTCTTATTTGCTAATGCTGCTGGGAATTAATTAAGTTTTAGGTTCACAGTAAAATTGAGCACAAGGTACAGAGATTTCCCACACATTCCTCTGGTGGGAATGTAATAAATTGGTACAGCCGCTGTGGCAAACAGTACGGAGGTCCCTCAAAAGCTAAAAATAGAATTACCATATGATCCAGCAATCCCACTCCTGGGCATATATCCAGACAAAACTATAATTCAAAAAGATACATGCACCCCAATGTTCGCAGCATCATAGAGGCGTTATTTACGATTGCCAAGACGTGGAAACAACCTGAGTGTCCATCAACAGATCAATGGATAAAGAAGATTTTATGTGTGTATATATATATATATATATACACATATATATATATATATATAAGTACTACTCAGCCATAAAAAAGAATGAAATTAATTTTGCCATTTGCAGCAACATGGATGAACTTGGAGGGCATTATTCTAAGAGAAACAAGTCAGACAGAGAAAGATAAATACTGTATGATATCGCTTATATGTGGAATCTAAGAAATAAAACAAACTGGTGAATATAACATAAAAGAAGCAGACTCACAGATATAGAGAACAAACTAGTAATTGCCAGTGGGGGAGGGGGGAAAGGCAATTTAAGAGTTGGAATTGGGAAGTGGGAAGTACAAACTATTGGGTGTAAAGTAGGTTCCAGGATGTATTATACAACAGGGGGAATATAGCCAATATTTTGTAATAAATGGAAAGTAGTCTTGAAAATTGTATAAAAATATTTTCTTTTTTAAAAAAGATACTTCTTAGCTGATAGAAGCTTTAGAAGTCTACAGAGGCAGATAATTTTAAAATTGCAGCATATAACTTCTGGAGCCTGGCTGACATTCTCATAGGAAGCCGCATGAAAATTACTTTCAAAGGCATTCATCACCTTAGCTTACAGGAGTCTGTTCCTTCAGTGTGTATTAGTCCATGGTGCATCCTTACTTTGACTTATCTGTGAGGTTCACCTCTCGCCCCCAGGAACAAAGCCTGCAGAGGGGCAACTTGTTTGGCTTGGGAGCCTGCCCAATATGAAAAGTTTGCAGGCAAAATCAGAAAGAACAGCTGCAGGAGGAGAGATGAGGGTTGCTGACAGCTAACGATTCGGAAAGCAATTTGCATGAGAGCCTTCTGCTTAACAGGAGGCAGCATGTGCTGGGCAATGGTTTACCATCCACTGCCAAGCTGGTTTCTACACCCTGAGTCCTCATTCCATCAAAACACGTGTCCTGAGGGAACGCCCAGCCACCAGCTTCCACTTACCTGACTTAGCATGACCTGCCATCTAGAATTTCAGAGAGCTTTTCATTTATTAACTCACATGAATCTACTTTATCCTGAGGCTCTGGATACTAGTCCCATGCAAACTGATTTAATAACAAACATTTAAGTGCAAATCCAAGGTCATCTAGATAATATTCTTTGACAGCTTATTGCATATGAGGCACTGCACTGTGCACTTTTTATACCATATCGGACTTCATAACAGACCTCTGAAGTGGGTGGTTAAGTTTCCTGCCAAGGGATCCATACACAAGAAACGATAACCAGAAAAGACCAAAGTATTACTTATTACTAGTGAGCTAGCCGCTGTTCCTTCATTTTGGAATTCTAATTGAGGCTTTCCTTCTCTCTCTCTCTTGCCCCCAAATCACAGCTGACTAGGTCATGGGACAAGCTTAAGCTAACATGCCTTATTCTGTGAATCATAAGCTGAGCTACTGGGACAGAACCATGTGACACGTTTGTCCCTTTCAAATGTAATAATTCTACCCATTGCTCCATGGATGTTCTGGTTACTGACCAATAACATTAACAATTCCTCTTCCAAGAATAAGATAGAGGGGAAAGGCACTGGATCTCCTATGCCTCCCAAACATGTGAAGGCCAAAGCATGGTGGGAGGAGAAGCATATCTCTTTGTAATATGTTTTATTCCCTGTTTTATAGATGTGCCTATGGAAGATTAGAAAGGCTGAGTAACTTGTCCATGTCATGTAGCCCATGCTTTTAACTTTTTTATTATACCACTTACCCTTCTCACCTATCAATTTGCCTTTTATACTGATGTCCTGAGAAACAGACCACTGTATGGTATAGAAATGAACAACCATAAATAAGCTGGAAATGCATTTCTATTTACATTAACTAAGATAGTCACTTGTTTCTTTTCAGTGAGGTCCTCCGCCTTTTTAGGGACCTGAGTAAACTAACGATGTGCTTCCATTGATTAAACAAGAATCTCCAGTATTCCATAGAAGAATCATACATTTCTTTAAGCCCTGTGTATGCTTCTAGGGTTTAGATTCTAAATCAAATAGGTTTCTGTTTTTCATTAAAAAAAACGAACACAGGATTTCACTTGTAAATTTATTAACTTTTTTTTTTCTGTCTAGCAACAAGCAGTGACTGTTGTTGGGTTGGTGGACATAGTAGAGATGGCCATTCAGAAAATCACAAATTTTAGGAACTCTAGCGTTCATGTAGCTCAGAACTGTAAGAAGAGACCAGAGGAAGATCAACATGCTTTAAAGTATATTACAAATCAATATTGAAATAGAGCTTAACATATAATTCATCTGGAAAGAAGCTCAGAACATGATTGCCAGTTATTTCATATTCTGGTCAAAGACAATGGAAGCACTATTAAAGTATGGCATTTTGACTGCCATTGGAAAGGTCAGGTTTCAAACAGCAGTGCACTAGTTGTGCTCAAAATGACTAAAGAATGATGAATAATTAAGTGAAGAGGAAATGGGAGACCTGCATTCTAATCTTGTTTTGGCCACTGATGGGAATCATGTGGACTTTAAGGCCATCACACAGTCATTTACTACCTTGGTTTTCTCACCTGTAAAATGAGGGAGTGACTATAGTTCTTTAATAATCCTTGATGATCTTTAGCGCTATGATTCTAGAAGCATCTTGATTTAATACAGTTTGAGGATTTATGTCTAAACTCTAGCAAGCAGAAAAATGTTCTTTTATTTCTAAAATGGACTTGACATTGCGTTAACAGAGCAAATGAAATCTTTTGAAGATTGTTCAAAGAATCACCAACTTAAAATTCATCGCCATTGTTGGTTTTTATTGTCTGTTTAACTCTTACTAGATCTATAATAGTTTTATTTATTTTCCTTTGCACCTGGACTGGCAGCCTGTGTGGTTGGAGAAACACATCACCACTTATTTTAGATACTTTGTTATCAGAGCCAACTCTGTAATCTTCGCTCTGCCTGTGAATTATTTATTTAATTTGATGTGTTTTTTCCTGGATTCATAGAATTTCCTTTTGTCATGATGGTTCTTTCCATTTATGGGACTGTAAATACAGCTGACTAAACCTCTCTAGTGGCCGAATACGTATCAGGTCTTTTGTGTGAAGGATGCTAGCTAATCTTCCCGTTCATAGGCTGACTACATTTTTATTCATTTGCTTTTATTCTACTCACCCCTGACAGTAGTATCTGTGGAATAAATAAAATAATGATACCTACTACTTATTTAACTCGGATCAGAAAACTTGACCTTTTCCTAATTTTTTACATTTGCTAGCTTTGTGGCAATATGCACCCCTATTTTTCTCTGAATCTCAGTTCACCCTCTACATGGGAATAATTATGCCTACCATATACAACGTGGTGATCATAAAAGAAATTCTACCCATCTACTACGATATTGGGGAAAAATATTTGGATTGACTTTGACCAGACTTGGAGGCACATGTTTGCAGTGGCCTGTTTGTAAATACTGACTACATGGGGTACAGTGGGATACTCTGAAGGCACCTTACAGAGGTAGATAATATCTCTCCCAGGGCATCAACGCTAAAAGTGAGAAGCATTTTGATTTCTCATCAAGAAAGAAATGTTCTATGATGTTAATGGTTCTTAACTTTTGGTGATTCATTAAAATCTCCTGGGGAGCTTTTGATAATCTTAAAGCCCAGCCTGTAATTTATACCAATTAAATATGAATTTCTGGGGGTTGGACTGAGGCACTGGTATATTTTAAGGTTTGCAGAATGTAATGGTTAATATTTAAGTGTCAATTCAACTATATGCTGAGATACACAGATATTTTGCTCAACATTATTTCTGGGTGGGTCTGTTCCCAGATGAGATTAGCATTTGAATTGGTAGATGGAGTAAAGCAGATTTCCCTCCCCAGTGTAGGTGGGCCTCATCCAATCTCGAGGGCCCCAAAAGAATAAAAAGTCAGAGGAAAGGAGAATTTGCTCTCTCTGCCTGAGTGTTTGATCTGATCCCCTGCCCTCTGACTGTGGCTTACGTCAGTTCTGAAAACTACACCCCTGGATTTCCTAGCTTCCAGCTTATATTTCATATACAATATATTTAATATTTAATATGTTTAATATCAATTACATATGTTAAAGCAATTACATATATTACATTATATTTATTATATATCTCCTATTGGTTCTGTTTCTCTGGAGTACCCTGACTACTATGGTGCTTCCAATACACTGTAAATATTGAGAACTACTATATATGTTAAAATACTATGGCTAAGGTATTACAAAAGTGGATACTCTGACAGTGTAGTTCTGCTTCTTAAATGGGCAATTCAATGAGGATAAGTAGCAATGTAAATTATTTTTTTCATTTTAAATGGTGGCCAGTCATATATATATATATAAACACTTTGGGAGGCTATAAGACACTAATTAAAAGAACTTATAGGATATAAGCACTAAAACCACATCGACTCACCACTCAGTAGAAGGAATTCTAGGCCCAAGATACAGAAACCTCCATACCTGAATCATTGGAAAAGATGTAGAAAAGACACTAAAACTATTGAAATTTTCAGAGATCCCTTGTGACCCTTTTGGAGGTCATGATATCAGGACTCACTGTCTCCTGAGTCTTGTTTTGTAATACAGAGAGGGACCCACAGTTACATAGTAAATTGACACCTGAGACTTGTTTTTTTTTCAGCTAGAAGTGGAAAGGAGAAATATCTTTCACTGAAGCAGAGAGTAGAGGTATAAGTGGGGAAGACAAGGTAAAGAAAGAGAAAAGAAAAGAATCCATTTAGAGAAGACTTGCTCTTGGGGCAAGCCCTGGACACATAGTCATTTATATATCCTATTTCAGGATACATTGCATGCTTTACTGTAAGTAAGCATTTAATGATTTGTCTTCCACATACTTTGTTTCATTAAAGAGATTCACTTCTGCTGGCATTTTGTTTCATGGGATCCCAGGCCCTTAGCATAGTCGCTTAGTAAAGTATTTGTAGAATGAATCAGTCAATATGTCCTCAAACTCAGTACCCTTCTCAAATCAGTTACCTGCTTTATACCATAACTGAGATGATATTATCATAGTGTTAGGACTCAAAGGGAAATATGATCTCGATTTTAGGGTGAGCGGCGAAGCTGCCGAGCGCCCGCGTCGCTGCCGCGGCCGGAAGACAGACGCCCCCCAAAGCCCCTCGCCTGGCTCGGACCAACGGAGCCGGCAGCCCAGCACTCCGGTGAGTGGCGCCTCCTCCCCAGCCCTAGACCCCCGCTGGGGACCGGCCGGCCGGGCTCTTTTGTGCAGCGCACCGGGGGTGCTCTGCGCCCCCTCCGCGCGCCCGGGTCCGGTCCGCCGGACCCCGTGGCTGCGGTGCCCGCGGTGCGATCGGTCTTTGTTTCCACCGGGGCCCGAGGCTCGGCTGGGCTCGGCTCGAAGCCTGGCAGGCAGCGCCGGGAAGGGGGAGGAGGAGGTGGACGAGAAGGGGGCGCGGGAAGGGGGGGTTCCCGGGTTTCCTGGCCGCCCCGCGGCTCCCCCGGCTCGGGGGCGAGGTGCGCGCCCCGCGCTGCCGCGCGCCCCCTCCTCCTTCCCCCTCCTTCCGCCTTTGGATTTAAAACTGCAATTTGCTCTCCAGCTTGCTGAGTGTGTGGCGGGGGTGGGTGAAGGGGGGGACCGTGGGACCGGAGAACAAGGCTGGATTTTAGGAACGGCCCTGGGAAAGGGGGAGACTGCGGAGGGAGGAGCCCCTCCCCTTCAACCCCCAAATCCCAAGGTTCTGCTGGTGCTCTGGGAGTTGAGAGGCGGGGACCAAATGACCCGGAGCGGGTGTGGGGCGGAGGAGGGATTTGGGGGCGGCCAGGGCCATAGGGGTTGGGCCGCGTGCCCGGTTACCTGGTGAACAAAGTCGGCTCACTTTTGCATAAATAAATAAATAATCGCCTATCAATGCGTTTCCTCTGAGGCTCTGATTGAATCGGCCCCCTCTTCCCCAGGGGGTGGGGTGCTGAGTGACAGCTGTCAGCCCCCTGGGCCGGTAGCTGGGGGTGAATTGCAGAATCCCTCTGCTTTCTGGCTAAGGGCGCATTCCCCTGCTGGGTCCTGGTCCCCAGGCAGAGCCAGAGGGGCAGAGGGCTGGCTCTGAGTCTAGGAAATAACCTTGTTTCCTGTTCTACAGGAAAAGGGACAGCAACCCAGAGTTTGGGGGCTGGGGATGAAGACTGATGGGAGCTGGAGGGGTTCCCCAGCAGCCTGACCCCCCCAGCCTCCTGCCAGGCGAAGGGGCCAGCTGAGGGAGGAAGGATGTGGGCCTTGCTGGCCGGAGGCGGGAGCTGGGGCCGTCCCCGAGACGGGCAGCGGGCACTGAGAGGGAGGAGGGAGAGAGAGAGAAGCGGGGGCGGGAATTCTCTACCGCAGACCCTGGGGGCCAGGGCCAGATGTGGAGGGGTGGGGAGTCCCCCCTCCCTCCTAGCTTGGGGGCCCTGGGGCTGGGCGGGGCTGAGCCTGGTGCCCTCCGTTCTGCTCCAGTGCCTGACTGGCAGGGCCAGCTGAATTTGGGCCCAGGCGTCACCCTGGGAGGTAGGGCCAGGCTGCACCAGCCTGGCCCCTGAGCACAAGGAGGGACCCTTGGGGGACCTGTGCCTGTCTGGCTGGGCAGGCGTTGCCCACCGGACCAGTTGGTGTCAGGCGGGACTTGGCCCCAGTTCCCTGGGCAGAGCTCAGGGTGTGAGGACAAGTTTGCCTCCGGGTCAGGGTGGCCACATTTCGTCCGCTGCTGCCGCCGGCGGGGCGGGGGCATGCGCCCGGGCCTGGGCAGAGTCCTGCCAGGAGCATTTGGGGTGTTGCTATTGTTGGCTTGTTCCTGTTCCGTGTGGTCCGGTGTGTGTGGCTGTGTGAGCTGGGGCTGTAGGTGACAGATTACCAGTTGGTCCGTCCCCCACCCACACACAGCCCCCACCCCTGCCGCCTGGAGGGGCAGGCTGGGTTGTGGTGGTGAGCTGCAGGGGGACCCCCCAGGTGGCATGTGCCTGCAGCTTGCCATCTCCCTCCTTTGAGCAGATGTATATTTTTATAGTAATGGAAAATCAAACTGGATAGTAAGTTGAATTCATTTTTTTCTTCTGCTGTGTCAATAGTTGGAATAACCTCTAGAGACTAGTGAACTTCTTGCCCCAGAGCTCCTACCCTCCAGAGGTTGCAAAGATCAGTGAGGGCATGAGCTTTGGGGGTCCAGTTCAAACCAGTGACTCTTGTCCCTCTTGGTCTGGCATTGGGGCAGGTGCCCAGGTGGGCGGGCATTGCCCCCTCCCCAGGCATTCCCCCCACACCCCACCCAGCCCAGGTGTAGTCTGTCCTCTCAGCCACCTCCTTGGTCAGTGCCTAAGCTGTGCCCAAGCCCTCAGGGACCTTCTCCTGGTGGGCTCTCTCCCCCTGCCTGGGCTCCCAGCCCACGTGTTGATATTTATTTTCTGTAGTAAAATCCATTTTTAATGCCGTTACTATTGAAATAATATAGAGAGAAACAAATGTGATGTGTTTAAGTTGCCCTCTGTGAGTTTTTAATGTGATCTATGGCTGAGGTAGTGATGGAAGGAGCTGTTCGGCTTGGAGGAATTTGGTGTCATAAAGAAAAAGAGCTTGCTGTTTATTATTGTTGCTGGGCTGGGGGGTCTGGAACAGGGTCGTGGGGGCAGGGAGCCCCAGCACCCCCAGGTGCTGTGGATGGACAGGGTTGCTTCTCGGTTTGAAGGTGCGTGGTTTCCAGGATTGTTTTGCATTGCTTCCCAGCCCTTGATGGGGCCTTTGGTGAGGGGGCTTGGGAGCTGGGGGGCTTTGTCCCCTCCCATTCCAACTGGTTAGATTGGGGCAGGGAGGCTTATGGAACCCCCTGCTGAGCTAAGTGGAGGTGTACTGTAGGGAGGATGGATTTGGATTCTAAAGGAGATTAAGAGACAGAGACGCGGGATCTTTACCTGCTTGGTGTGGCTGTGCTGGAGGCTTGGAGGGCAAACTGTCCCTGGCAGAAGACCTTTTTTTTAGGGGGGGCTGATCTGGACCGGCAGAGCCCCAGAGGGACATTGCTTGTTCTCAATCAGCCTGGAGCGCTGGCTCGAGCCACTACCTCCTCTTGCCTCTGTTCCCCATTGGACAGGGGCTTCCTCCAGGCAAACCTGATCCCCCTCACTTCCCCTCTTCTCTGCTCTGCCCCACCCCAAGTCAACTTCTTTTTTTTTTTTTTTTTTTTGGTTTGTGGAATACAGAGCTCTGTGCCTCAGGCCAGCCACCCAAGACCACAGGGTGCCATGCCTTCATACCAGATGCCCAGGCACTTCTGGTGTGATTAGTGAGGTCAAGCAGACTCACCATTATGGGATGGAGCCCAGCTCTGCCTCTGGGTCCCCTGGGTCTCTTGGGACAGAGCCGGGGAGGGGGAAGCCAGGATGGGGTGGAGCTGGGAACTGAAGGGGGGGAGCAACAGTAACATTGTTGCTAATGTCAGCAGATGGGCCCCCCAGGGAGAGAGCAGGGGGAGGTGGGGAGGAAAGAGACCCAGAGAGCCCAACTTGAGGTGGAAAGAGGAAAAGATGGTGACAGAAGCCAGTGATGAGGGGGTGAGAGAGAAAACGGTCAAGAAGAGCCAGGATCACAGCCCCTGGAGATGGCATCCAGGGGACCAAGAAGGCCTAGGCATGTGCCACGCCCCACCCCACAGCCCAAAATGAGCGGGCACTGAGAGCCTCTCACCCAAGATCAATTGCTGCTAGGATAGTATCTGAAGGAGAGACAAGCAAACGTCTCTGGGAAAAGGGAGGAGGACAGGTGGGAGAGAGAGAGAGAAGGAAGCTCTCCCACAGGAGGAGGGAGAACGGGGAGACAGGGGGATTCCAGGGGTCACTTGACTAATGCTCCTGCCCCAGGGCAGCGTCTCCCCACTCCCCAAATGTCTGGGAACAGAGCCGACCTCTTCTTTGGACCTGGGGGCGGAGCCTGAGGCAGGTACAGCACCCCACAGGTTGTGGGCGCTCTGTCAGGAGGCACCGGGCTTTTAAAAGCGGGGAACATTAGGACTGTTAGAGACACCAGGGGTGTCGTCCGGTTGGATGCCCCCCACCTTGTTTGACAGGAGGAAATCCAGTCTAGAGGGGCCCCCTCCCCTTGCTTGCCTGGGACCTAGGCTCTTTCCGTCCACCTCTCTGTAGTTAGAGAGCTGGAACAGCTGCAGGGGGCCTCCTGGGTGCGGAGGGGGCCAGAGCTTGAGGAGAGGAGCAGGCGGGCACCCTTGTGGCCAGAGCCCCCCCAGGGGAGGGGGAGGCACCGCTGCTGGGAGAGAGGGAGGGAGGGGAGAGAGGAGGGGAAACAGTGAGTCAGGCTTCCAAGAGCTGAGGATGAGAGAGCCAGAGCTGGGAGGGAGAGGGTAGGGAGGGCTGCTCAGAAGTGAGGAGAGGGAGGGGGCCCAGCCAGGGGCAAGGAGAGCTCTAGAGGGAGGGAGCCAGCCCCTGGCCCTGGCCCAGCGGTAGGGCTGTGCAGGGCTGTGCAGCCAACATGGACTTTGCCCGCGGCAGGTCAGGAAGGAGCCAGATTCTGCCCCTGCGGCGTCCTTTTCATTCCCTATTCCTTATTTATGATCCCACCCCAGGGTCTCAGGAAGAATGACTGACTGTGTCATCCCATCCCTTCCTCAGTTTCCCCATCTATTGTGGGATTTGGACTGTGAGCTCTTCTTAGAGAGGGAGGAACAGAGCCTCCTGGGAAGTGTTGTGGGGTACTTTCTCCAGCTGCTGGCTTTGTGCCGGGGGCCCTGCTGGAGGCTGCCACCAGTCAGTGTAGGGTGCAGGTCTCCGCGGTAGGGCTCCTCTTGAGCCCTCAGAGTTGCTGGGCCAGGGAGTGGCGGTGGTGGGCCACGAGTGCTGGGGTGCAGTGTGTGTGTGTGTGTGTGTGGTGCCGGGCTGGCAATGGTAGGTGGACTGCCTGGGGCCTCTCAGGATGGCCAGGGTGTAGACAGGGCCACGAACTCCAGATGTCCAGAGCCAACCTCCATTTGGGGAGGGAGGAGACACCCTTGTGATCCACCCCCCTCCGCCTTATCCCTGTGGGTCAGAGGCTCTGGGGCAGCTGGGAGGTAGGAATGGTCCCTGTGGGAGCTGGTGAGAACTGCCTATGGGGCCCCTCATGTCCGGAGCTGGGACCAGCACTGGAGGGATCCCCAGGGACTGCCTGGGAGGGAGGAGGGAAGGAGCCCCCCTCCCACCCATCTGACAGGAAGCTATGGCTTCGTCCAAGGCCTGGCATCCCCCAGTCCTTCCCTCCTGGATCCCCAGCATCTCTTCCATTGGTGAGGGGATGAGGGAGGTGGGCACTGAAGCTTCCTCTCCTACAGGGCCTGGCTTTGGGGGGAACGGTGAAGTGAAGGCATAGTGAGGCCCCCTGCCTCCCCCTACGTGCGCACACACAGACTCAGCTGCAGTGAGGCCCTGCTTTCTCCTCTCTCTGCTCTGAGGTCCTTGGCTTGGGAGCCCAGGGGAGGGGCCACTTCTGCAGCTGGCTGGCCCCGAACTCCCAGCTCAGCCAGCTGCTATTGAAGCTTCCAGAAGCTGCAGCTCTGCACCCCCTCCCCGCCCCCTGAGCCAGGAGAGGCCTTTGCTGACCTGGGGGAGGGTGTCTTGGTGAGCGAGTGGGCACCCTTAGAAGGACTAGCACAGACAACCAGACAGATGGGTGGCGGAGCAGATGGACAGAGACACCCACGCACAGGCAGACGGAGAGAGACAGACAGATGGACCAGGACTGGGAGAGACGGACATACAGAGGTGCTGGCAGAGACAGGAGTCAGAAAAATGGAAGGGCCTGGGGAGAGAGTAACAGACAGGCAGAGACAGAGACTTGGAGACAGGGAGATCCAAGGGGGGAGACAAGGTGACTGAGATGGGAGAAGGAGAGATACAGGGTAGAGAGGGAGGGGCAGGAAGAGATAAAGAAAGGGGGAAACCCAGACTGAGAGAAAGAGAGAGGAGAGACTGAAGGCTACAAACCACAAACAAGGATTTGATGAGAATCTGGAAGGTGTTTTCTCCTGCTTCCCTCCCCAAACCCCCAGGCCAGCCAAGTCTCCATTCCTTCCACCCCCGGCTCAGTTTCCAGCTGCTAAAGAGGTCAGGGAGAAAGAGAGAGAGGAAGACACACACACACACACACACACACACACACACACTCCCCCAGATCCCAGAGACCCCTTTCCCCTGATCTCTTTGTAGGGGGAGGGAGTTGCGGAGGGTGCCTCTCCTAGCCCTGACCCCTACTCACAAATGTACATACCCCTTGTCTCAGAAAATATCCCAGAATACTTCCCACTCACTCCCCACTCACACTCACTGTGTGTCTCCTTGTGTAAGTGCACCCCCCCATACTCACGCCTGTCCACAGGGGCCTGGCCTCACACACACTCACAAATACACATTTTGTGGCATACATGTCTCTGCTCTCACACTCATCTTGAATCTCACAAACATAACCGGTGAACCTGTCCCTATGCTTTCTTACCCATACAGGCAGTGACACACAGGCCTCATCGTGGCTTCTCAGAACATGTTGATACACACACATACACAGTCACACTCTCACACAACAGTGGCAGACACCCCAGAGCAGAGAGAGGACTCTTTCTCTCTGGAGGAGAAGATCAGGGTTCCCAGAGAGCCATGGTGGGGGGGTATGCCCCCCACTCTGACCTAGCTGGCAGGGCAGGGAGGCAGGAGACACTTTCAGCCGGTGGCAGCCTTCCTGCAGGGCCTGGCCTGGACACAGAGAAACTGGCTGGTGTGAAAGAGCTGAGAGCTGGTGAGAGTGGGTATGCACGTGTACAAACATGTGCACGTATGTACAGGTATAAGGGATGATGAGTGTCTGTTACAATGTGTATGAGAGAGACTGAGTGCATATGAGGTGGGATATGGGTGTGACAGGAAGATCCACTCCCCAAGGTGTGTGGAGTGTGTGGGTGTGGGTGTGACAGCTACTTGTCGGGTATGTCTGTGTGGAGGCATGCATATGTGACAGGTGCATGTGGCTGTACCTGGCTTTGCAGTGTGCGGGTGTGTGTCATGGGCGTACACATGTGAAGGACTGGGACTCTGGGGCTGAGGGGCATGTGTACCAGGGTGCAGTGTTCTGCAGATGTGAAGGTGTGGGAGATGTTTGCGTGTGAGTGTAGTGTAAGCAGGGTGCATGGATGAGGGGGTAGCTGTGTGAGGCTGTGAGCTCGTAGCCTGGGTTGGAGGGCTGTTTTCCAAGGCAAGGATGCTGCGTGAACAGAGGCCACCGGCATGAACACATGCGAAGGGGCTCCAAGGCACACAGTTGGGCGCTGACCCACACGACGTACGAGGACAGACAAACCCGCCCCTGTCCTCCCTCTTGGTCTCTCCTGGCGTCAGTGGTTTTCAAAGCAGCCTCCACGAGGACTGTTTGCTGTGCAGTTCCCCCCACCCCCCAGCCCGTGCCTCTTCAAACACAGGGATGCCCCCCAGGCAGCTTTGTGGAGGCTCCTGCCTCGACCATCTGAAGGCAGATGGGTGGGCTGGGATCTGCTGCCGCCCCCCCAGGGAGCGAGGAGGCGGCACTGCTCCTTCGGCCTGGGGACAGGAAGAGACAGATGGACTGCCTGTCTCGACACCTGGACGTGGGGTCTGGGGGTGGGCGGGCACCACCGGCAGAGGGGCTCTAGCAGGCAGCCCCCAGGTGGGCCCGAGCAAAGGCCAGGACTCTGCCCTTCACCTCCTCAGAGGGGCACCCGCCCTCACCCTGCAGCCCCATCACCTGTCTGGGCACAGGGGCCCAACTCCAGCCCCTTGTACCTCCTAAATACACAACCACTTCCCCACTCACAGCTCCAGCACCCCTAAACACACAGCCCCAGCACGCCCCCAAACACACAACCACCACATGCCTACCCACCCAAACACATATTACAGCCCTAGTACTTAACCAAAACCCAGATGTTTATGACCCCCAATATACCCCCAGACACCCCAACACACACACAAGGCTTCTACCACATCCTGAAACAGATCAACTCTTCCTCCAGTCCCAGCACCTCCCCAGATACACCCAGGACCCTACTGTAGCCCTAATACCTTCCACACACCCAGGTTCTCAGAGTCCCAGCACCTAACCAGACACCCACAGACTCTCCCGACGGCCCCAGCGTTTCCCTCCGCTGCAGCTCATCACGTCCCCAGACACACCAATACAGCCCCCTACACCTTTCCAAACTCTCCCCGCAACATACACGTACACACACCGCCTCAACACCCACGCAGAGGAGGACACCCCTGTAGCCACACCATTTACCTCAAACACACAGACACGGTGCATCTTTGAACAGTAATGTCCCCTCAGCTTCTCGTACCTTCCAGGCCGTGCACGTGCATGTGCATCCCGCACACGCACACACCCCCCCCCCCAGATCCCAGCACCTCCGCAAACAAGCAGTCCTCTGTGTGTTCCCCAGCAAGCTGCAGCTCCAGTACTTTCCTCAGCCATCCAAGGGCCCAGGGACAGCCCCCACCCCTCTCCAAACACCAGTCCCGCACTCATACACAGACACACAGGGCCCCAGCCCAGTCACCCCTCAGAGCAGCTCCGCCCTGCGCCCACACCTCACCCTGCAGCCGCACTCCCACCATCACACGTTCCAGCACAGCCTCCCTCCTCAGCGCTCTCCATCACCGCTCCCCCACCCCACCTTGTCCTCCCCAGCCTCCCTCCCCCAAACTCCCCCCAGATAGCCTCAGCCTTGCAGACACACTGGCCCACTCTTCCGTGCTCTCTCTCATTCTCGGCTGCCTGGTCCTCCCCCACTTCCCAGAGCCTCCTCTGCCTGGGGAGGCATCTCCATCCCCCCTCATTGCCCCAGGCCTTTCATTCCTGGACAGTGAGGCTGTACATCTGGTTCAAAGCTGCCCCACCCAAGACCCTGTGCTCTGGGCACCCTGGCCTGGGCTGTGGGGGTTTGGGGCCTCTTTGGGGGCTCTTGGCACCTGGTCATCCTGGTGTGTCAGCCAAGAACTCTGAGTACCCAGCCATGCCCTGACTCTGTCGTGTATGGGTGGGGGTGGGGGGGTCTGGGCAGAGGGATTTACCCCCAGCCTGCACATTCTCAGGTGCTTGCCAAATCCCCCTCTTCTTGGGCTCACCTGAGGGGGACATTGGGTCTGGAGCTTCAGGAAAAAAAGATGGAGAAGGTGCTGGCTTGATATGCTTCCCCTCCCACCCCACCCCACCCCCAGATCCGGGCTTGGGGCTTGGTCTCCCTGGGAGTCAGTTCCAACAGTGAAGGTTACTTTACTAGATGCATGATTTTAAATGGAATCTCCACCATCTGTTCCACCCCCTAATTACAGATGCACAGAATCCGCCTCAGAGGGCAGCGTGAGGGGAGTGATTTAGAGGCTGAGCTGCTTCTGCCTGCATTAGGGCTGGGGAGACTGGGGGGGGCCTCTGGGTATTGCTCACAGCCCCCCAATCCCATCTCTTTCCCAGGGGCCCCTCGTGCCTCTTCTCTTGTTGGGGGAAAGGCTCCTAGAAAGGTGCCCCGACCCCCTAGAGCTGAAAGAGGAAGCAACTGCAATGCTGAGGGAGGGGTCCCTGAGAGATCGCCTGTGTCCCAGGCCCCAAGTCTGGGGAGGCAGGCTCCATTAGAGCCTTAAAAAATTCAGTGGATCGATCTCTTGCCTGCTTCTTGTGCCCTGGGGAGCCACAGGCGCTGGCCTGGCCCAGGTGTCTGCCCACCCCAGGGGTAGCAAGGATTAGTGAGGTTAGGGAGGGGGCGGTTAGAGCAGAGGTGGGGACATCCAGGTTTTGGCAGCAGAGGATGTGGCCAGGCACGCCAGGACCCACCAGGTGTGTTTGCACGTATGTGTCGGTCCTCCTTGGCGCAGCTGGCAGGCCCGACCCCAGCTTGAGCCTTGCCCTGTGGGGCTGGACGGGCACCAGGGGCCGGAGGGGATGGGCCAGGGCCTGGGCCTCAGAGGGTTCCGAGGGACACCCCGAGGATGGGTCTACCTTTGCCTGTGGCTCCGGGGACCTGGGGCCCCGGCCAGCTCGCCGGTGGTGGTGGCGGCCGCGGGCACGCTGCGGTAGAAGCTGGAGCATTCACTGTGGGGAGAAAGGGAGAGAGGCCGGGCTACAGGAATTTTAAAGATTGCTGCAGGCAGGAGGGTCTCTGGAACCTTGTGGAGCGGGCAGTCATGCAGAAGTAATCCTATCGCCGCCTGCCTGCATGGAGGAGAGGAGAGGAGAGGGGGCTGGGAGGGGAAGGATGGCGCAGCCGCCCCTTTCCCACCTCAGCCCCTGCCCCAGCCAGCTGTGGAGGGAGCCCGGGACCCCAGGGGGCTCCCCCGGGGAGGCACCACCCTTCCACCGCTGCCTGTGCCCCCTGGAGGGGCGGCACCGCAGCTGTTGCTCGGCTAGGAGCTCTGGGTTTTATAAATAATGCAGCTTGGAGGTGGGGGCCCACTCAGCCTTGGGTCACCCACTGTGGCATCATCTCCAGCTGGCAGTCCTGTGGCAGAGCCCCTCTGCCTTCCAGCCTGCTCCTCCTCTTTTGCTATGTGAGTTTGGGCCAGAGGCCCAGCCTGTGTGAGCTGGGCCAGGGCAAAGGAGTGTGGAAGAACCCAGAACCCCCTGTCCTTTTGTACCCCGCCCCCACCAGCCTTCACAGGTTAACTGGCCACTGGCTCAGCAAATCCAGGCTGGGAAGGGATGACCCGCTGTACAGGGGCCTCCCCAGTTCCAGCCCCTCCATTTTGCAGATGGAGTAACCAAGTCCAGAGAGGGCAGGGATGGCCAAGGCCAGCCAGCTGATGAGCAGCTCCTTCCTGTCCCATTCTGCTGTCAGTCAAGGCTCTTCTCAGCCTCAGCTCAGCTAAGAGCAGGGCCTGGAGGGCGGGGGGGATGTTTGGGAACGTGGTTGCGGCTGAGACGTTGCCATGGCGATGCTGCAGGATGCTGAGCTGAAGTGGGGGTCTTACAGGGTCTCTGGGGCCCCCAGCTCCACACCCCTGTGGTCTTCTCCTCCTCATCTCCTGTCCCTCACCCAGAGGCCTGTCAGGCAGCTCCGGTGACAGGCTGGGTGGGTGACAGGTGGTGCAGGTGATGGGCTGGGTGGGTGACAAGCTGGGTGGGTGACAGGTGGTGCAGGTGATGGGCTGGGTGGGTGACGAGCTGGGTGGGTGACAGGTGGTGCGGGTGCGAGGCAGGCAGGTGACAAGCTGGGTGGTGACGGGCCCTGCTGATGACAGGCAGGGGGTGTGGTTGGCGGGGATGCTGTCTCCTGGCTGGTGGCCTGTCGCAGCCCCCAACCCTCACGCGTGTGCACATGCACAGACTCTGGGCTCAGAGCTTGGGGCTAAGATACTAATGAGGCTTATTACATGTGGGGGGGCAGGTGCCCAGGCTCACTAATGAGAGGCCTTTAACGAAGAGGGGAGACAGCTGGGGGGCTTTGAGGAATTCGGCTGGCCCTCCTGGTCTGGAGGATAAGCCAGGTCGGGGCCCCACCTACCCTTCCCCCCGGCCACTTGGCTTTGTGTTAATACTACCCACAGTCATGATAGTTACCATTGTCCAAGCGTTTGCTACACTGGCTGAGCCCTTTACATGCGTTTTCTTATTTCAACTCAGCAGTCGTAGGAGGGAGGCACTATTGCCCATTTTATGGATGAGGAATCTGAGGCTGAGAAGGCAAGGGACTTCACGTAACAAGTTTCTGTTGCAGCTGACATTTTAATCTTAAGTCTTTCTGTCCCCAGAGCCCGTGCTCTTAACCATCCCACCAGTAACACTCAGGTCTTGGCGCAGACCCCGACCTTCTCTCAGGGCCTCGGTTTCACTCTTCTGGAAAATGGATGTGCGGTGGAGGAGTGAGCACCATACATGCTTCAGCTCTGACTTGGGTGGCTTCAGGGGCTCCTCCAGTTAACTGCCAAAGCCTCACCCCATCTGGCCCAGATTCTAGGTGACACCCCTGGACTGGAGAGAGGGCAGGGCTTAGTACTGAGGGAGCGGAGCTGAAGGGGGGATACCTGGGGTATCCAGACCACTTCCTGCATTGTGTGGTGGGGAGGCTGAGGCCTGGAGAGGAGCAGCAAGGGCCCAAGGCCACACACCCTGTAAGCTGTAGGGCCCCGTGGGATCCCAGGTCTCCTGGCCTGTTGGAAGGGCGGGGCTGGGAGTGGTGCCAGAGCTGGAGGTCACCTCCTCCTGGACCCCACCCACCAGCCTAGCTTCTGCCCTGGAGGTTGTGAGCCCCTACATCCTGGGAGGGGGCAGGGGGCTGTTGGCCACCTCTTTAGGGCCATGCCCCTTCCCCGTCAGTCTGGGCCCGTAGTGTCAGTTGATCTCCTCCCTTTGGGACCCATTGGGGTGGAAACTCCCTGGCAACAGCTGATGGATGGGTTAAGGCCTTGACATTGGCCTGGGGCCACAGCATGACCCTGGAGCGACCAGGCTAGGGCTGGGGGGCTTGGAGGGGAATTAAGGGAGAAGAATGAGGTCATAAATCTTGGAGCGTCTGGGTTCTCTTCTCCTCGACCTTAATCTCTTACCAAACCTGCTCTCCGGCTGCTCATCCAAGTCTGAGGGTTGAGGGGGGTCCACCTGCCCATTCCCCTCTCCCTCCAACTGATGCCTCCCCCCACCCGAAATTGCACCCCCTATGGGGAAGAACAAGTTGCAGCCACTGCCGCTGGACAGAATTAAGAACTTGTGTGTCTAGACTACTGGATTTGGCCTCTGATTCATAACAGTAGGCAGGGCAGAGAGCTTCACTGCCTCAGTGTCCCCAGCCTTGGGTTTGAAATCCTCTCCTGATGCCTGACTGCTCAGTCAGGAAGGAGTGCTAAGACCAAGAGGGATTTCACAGCTGCAGGACACATGGCCCTGTCCTCAGAAGCCCCATTCTGAGATAAGCAGCACAGTCCTGGCCTTGAGAGCCCTCAAACCCAGAGGTGAGGTCTTGAACTCAGGCTGGGTGTGCGCTGAGGCTCAGGTAGGGATGGGTGGTGCTGGGTGGCTGGTCTGTTTTCTGAAGCAAAGGCCGAGGCTGGGGAGAGGCCAGAAGAAGGGTGGAGGTTTGCCTGGGGGCCTGAGGAGCCGTCTGTGGTTGGGGGTGGGAGCCTGGAAGGGTCTGGCTTTCCCATAGTCCCGGGCAGCTGTAGCCTGAAGTTCTGGGGCCCTCCTAGCTCCCCAGGGAACCCGCTGCTGCCCGGCCCTGGGGACCCAGGCGTCCTGGCGGGTGAGGGCGGGTCTCCGGCAGGCGCCCTGCCAAGCCTCGCAGCCTGCTCACCAGGAATCTTGTTGCTGAGAGATGGAAGATCCAGGTCGGGCCTGCAGCTCATCTCTCCCCTCCGGGAGGAGGAGGGGCCCAAAGATTCCTTCCTGCACCTGCCCTCCCATCTGGGGCAGGGCCCTCCTCAGCAGTGGGTGGGGCTGGGGGGCCCAGGACAGGCCTCTAAGGCTCCGTCACATGTCCTGGAGCCTAGCCCAGCCAGCAGTGGGCACCGGGGCACTCTGGAGGCAGAATGAGCCTGGTGTGGCAGAGGAGAGGTGGGGGTAGGGTGCTGAGGCCACAGGGGGCCCTGCATAGGGGCCTAAGCCTGGCCCTGGCCCCCACTGGCTCCCCCAGGGCGGAGGGTGAAGAGTTGGTTCTCTTCCATTACGGGAGCGTGATTTTATTCCACGTGTCACGGAGTCTGAGATTAACTTGCTCACCAGTCTGTGACAAACCCCTCACACCCAACACACACATACACACAGGCAGAGACACACGGAGATCCTTGGTCTCACAAACGCACCTTCCACAGACACACATAAGCATTTCCATGCTACAACGCATGGCAGACTCTCACATGCAGATGCACAAGCACACACCGAGATACAGTGTGTAAAGATACACCGAGACCTAGATCCACAGTCTCCAAAGCACAACGTTCTCCCACTCACACTAAGGCCACACAGACAGAGATACAAACAGGCGGTCCAGGGGGATGCTCGCAGCCCTACCTAGACATGCACAGATCAAGGACGCCCGGTGCCCCACAGGCACAGATACACATAGACACACACAACCCCAGACACAGTCTTGTGGGCAAGCCTAGACCAACCGCCACACACACTGAGACAAAGGCCCAGATACATACAGAGACAAAGACAGGCACAGACACACAGCCGGCAGCACGCACACAAGCACAGGCGTGCACACCCGGACACAGACAAAGACAAATAAATGCCCAGAGGTTTTGCTGTGGACAAAATGTGAGGCGCACACACACATCTGGGCCTCCTGCTCGACCTCTCTACCTGGGGACGTGGTGATCTGGCGCCCGTGGCTCCAGGGAGAACTCTGAGGAACCTTCTGCTTGGTCAGAGCCCCCCACCCTGGGCCCAGGGCCAGCCCCCACCTCTGGCTCCCGGCCCGTGGCCGAGGCCATGCAGCCACACCCTCAGCAGCGCCCTGACATCCTACCTTACCCTCCACGTCGTGCACACTCACGGTCACACCGTCTCCTCCTGCACGTGCTCACGACACCCTCCACGCCCGCACACTTATGGTTTCTCCCTCACACCCCCCTCAGGTGTCCCCTCCTTGTTGTCTTTCTCAATCACTGTCCCCACCCCCTCGCCCCGCAGACATGCACAACCTCCAGCACAGCCTTCGTGGCCCACACCCTCGCCTTCTCACGCAGACCCCCATGCACAAATAGAACGCACGGGCTCTCCGCCACAGACCCACAAGCCACGTACACGCGCTCCTTCACATACTTCCTCAGCACCACTCTCACAGACTGATTCACAAATGCAGCACACTCACACACGCACGCTCCCCCGCATACATCCCCACCGCCTTCTCACATGCGCGTGTGCGTGCACACACACACTTTCAGAGCCTCCCTCACACCATCACTTTCCTTCCTCTGTCTCTCACAAACACTCCCTCTGCCAAGAGCGTGGCTCTGCTGCAGAGCAGCCCCTGAAGTACTTGTCACTCTACTCCACCACGTCCTTGGCCTTCCTGGCCTCAGTCTCTTCCCTTCCACCTCCAGCCCTGCATACTGTGGCCTTGTATTCTTTTGCCATTTCTCTGTTTAGTCAACAAGAATATAGAGAGTATTCATTTATTCATTCAACAAATGTTGACTGAGCACTGATTATGGGTTAAGCATTGGGGATACTATGATGACACAGGTCCTTCCCTCGTAGAGCTCTCAATTTTGTGTCCAATTCGTTTGCTGCTTGTCTCATCTGACTAGAATGGAAGGTAACCCTTGATCTTGGATGTTGAGAGATGTGTAGGAGTTCACAGGAGGAAAAGTAGGGGAAGGGTGTTCTAGGCAGAGGGCAAAGCATGTGCAGAGCCTACAAGTAAATCAAGGTACAGTAGGCTGGAAACTGAGGTGATGCTCAGAGACTAGAGGAGAGGCTGCAAAGAGGGAAGAAGCCAGATGTCACAGAGTTTCGATGCCATGCTCAGGGGTTTAGATTTTGTCTAGTGGGCCACAAGGAGTCATGGGAAGTCTTTAGTGACAGGACAGGGTGAGGAAATGATGGTGGTCTGACCTAGAAGAGGTGAGTGGGAAGGAAAGGAGACTCATTTAGGCACAAGAACCAGTGGGGTTCCAGTTCCAGAGCTGTGACCTCCGGAAAGTCACACAACCTCTGTGACCTGGGTCCATCACATGAGGATGGGAGACAGTACCAGAGCCGGGCTTATGGTATATGCTCGGTAAACAATAGGCATTATTGTCAGTTATCGGTAGGACACGGCAGGGCATCAGATGAGGAGGAGATTTTACTGAGCACCTACTGAGTGCTGGGTACTGCGCCAGGTGCTGGGGCCCAGAGGGGAGGTGGTCTGCGGCTTCAGGAAGCTCACACACCGTAACCACAGCTCACGTGGACAACAGAGTGCGGGGTGTGCGGGTGGAGGCAAAGCACCTCGGAAGGTTAGAGGAGCATGAGGGCTCTGGGTGGCTCACGAAGGAGCTGGCATTGAGCCGGACCCTAAAGAGGCTGGTTGAACTTGGGCAGGCAGAGGTGGGAGAAGGAGCTTCGGAGAGAAGGAGCCCTGTGAACGACAGCCTGAGGGCAAGGGGTCTAATCCGGCTGTTGTGCGGGACACAGGAAGGGGGTGTCGTGGGATGGGATTATGGAGGCGAGACCTTGGTGGCCAGGCTAAGAGGGGGGGTCAGCACGGGCTGAGCTGCACTCTAGAAATCCCATGTTTTGGTGGTAACATGGAATGTGTCCATTAGAGACTCTGCTCCAGGCTCCGCCAGTAAGCCGTTGCCCTCTTCGACCTCAGTTTCCCCATCTGTGTGATGAGTTCAGTCTTGTTTAGGAGGGAGTTCCGGTATCATGTCCTGGGGCTGGCCTAGCCTACTTCGTTGGGCATCTTCTGGCCTGGGATTCTGGGTCTCAGCAGTGCTTCCTTCCTGAGCACCCTCAGCCAAAGAAAGGAGCAAAATGAGGGGTTCCCCAGAGGCAGGTTTTGGGCGCTGCAAATGAGGGGCCAGGAGCTCCACACGGAAGGGAGGGGTCTTTGCCTGGATCTGACTCCAAGCCCCAGAGGGAAACCAGAAGAGAATGTCAAGGTCCTTCTTCCCTCTCGCCCTGACCCGTGTGGTGGCGGATGTGGGCCATGTGCCCAGTCCCTGGTCCAGGGGGTATCAGGACTATTCTGCCCACTGACAGAGGAGCAGGGCTTGGGTTCAAGAATGTGGCCCAGGGCTTAGAGTCCCCTGGGGTTAAGGAGCCAGGAGGCCAATCTTAGGGTGGCAGAGCCAAGTAAACGCCCATGGGTAACAGGGTTCATTTATATTTGGTGTTGCCAGGAGTTGTGGTCTAAGGCAAGTCCTGGTGACACCCAAAAAAATAAAAAAAGAAAAAAAATGCTGATTTTATAAAGACTGCTTTCTTCCATAGTTGACAAACTTATGATGGTACTGATGGTTGGATACTACTCTTAGAGATGAAAAAGGTCTTAAGGAATCTTCCATATTCCATTCACCAATCTGTGTTCTTGTTCAAAGCAAAATTAATTCCTCTCAAAATTAACGTATTAGCTTAATAATAATTTTTAATCTTCAAATAATCTATCTGTGAGAATGGGAATTTTGGGTAGGAAAAAGTGACAGAAGATGGGACAAAAAGAGAATTCATAGAAAGACAAAACAGAATTTTTTAAATGGTGGGTACAAACTTCTGTTTCCAACTATATCAGTTTACCTTAGGAAAACATACTAGAAAGGCCAGATAAATCATAAGCAACATTTGACTGTGAGCGTTAGAAAGCTACTGAGGTAACCATGACCTAGAAAAGTAAAATAGAGAAAGAAACTCACTGAAGTGAGAACAATATTCTGCACATGCGTTTCTAGCCCAGTCATTTAGAAACTACTGATGAAGAGCAAAAGTCTGAGAAACCAAACGTGGCTCCTAAGAGGTAGAAAAGCCAGTAGAACGTAGGACAATGTCATAGGACTAAGGAAACCAGAGTTGGAATTGAGAAATAACAAGGCAGCTAGAATTTTAAGGACCAAAATCACAGAGAGAGTAAAGATTCAGAGAACGGAGCTGCATTCAGCAACAGTGTTCCCTTGCAGTATTTTCCATGTATAAAAGGTAGACAAGACAAGATGCTAAGAAGTCAAACAAAAGCTAACTGAAGTCAAAGCAAAGACTTAGTTGGCTCATAATGCTGAAGAGACAAAATTGGGGTTCAGAACCTATGAAAGATTTGTGGCCCAATGGAAAACTAATGATACGAATTAGGACACTGGAAGTCTCTACATATGTGTGTGTGTGTGTGTGTGTCTGTCTGTCTGTCTGTGTGTCTGTGTGTTAGGAAGGTTGATGCAACATCTACATTGAACCTTATAAAGAAGGAAAATGAGTATGAAGTTGGTCCAGGTGACTGAGGTGATCTTCCCCTACCTAAGAATAGGAAATTCTCTCCTCAAGAAAATACAGTTGACCCTGGAACAATGTAGTATTTAGAGCCGCTGATTCCCTGTGCAGTCAAAAATCCACATACAACTTTATGGTCGGCCCTTCTTATCTGTGGTTCTGAATCTGAGGATTCAACCAACCACAGCTCATGTAGTACTGTATTACTTATTGAAAAAAAAATCCATGTATAAGTGGATCTGTGCAGTTCAAACCCAGGTTGTCCAAAGGGCAACTGTAATGTCATTCAGATTCTCTACAACTTGTCATATCCCAAGTCTGGTATTCACTGAAGAACCACCAAGACTACCAAGAAAAGGAGAATTAGAATAAAAAACAAAACAGAATCAGAATCATAGATGACCTAAACATTAAATTTCATACATATTTTGGTAAATATTATCAAGTTCAAGAAAATAGATGACAAGGTGAAGAATTTAACTTGACAACTAGAAACTAGAAACTGATTGAAGTTGAGCTGATAGAGTTAAAAATTATACGAAATTTAAAACTCGGTAGTGGATTGGACACAGGTAAAGAGAGGTAAGTGAACTGGAAGATAGAGAGTAGTAACAATATAAAGACTAAAGCACGGGAAACGAAAAGAATAAAAAGTACACATACGCGCATTTGAGACATATGGGCCACAGTAAACATTTTTATCATATGTGTAAACTGGAGTCCAAAGAAAAAAGGAGAGAGAGATTGGGATGAAAACAATATTTCAGAAATATTAACAGCTGAGAGTTCTCTAAAACTAAAAGGAATCTATGGAGCCTTAAATTCAACAAGCACTAAAAAAAAAAGCAACAAGAACAAATACAAAGAAAACCACACCTAAGATCACCACAGTACAATTCATGAACAGCAAAGAAAAACATGACATCTTAAAAGCAGCCCGACGAAAAAGAGAGAGATTACTTTCAAAGGAACAATAGGATTAAGATTACAGTTTACTTCTCAGCGAAACTGAATGGATACTAGAAAATAATGGAATAACATTTTTAAGTGCTAAAGAAAAGAGCTGCCCATTGGGAATTCTAGAGGCAGAGAAATTGTTGTTTGGAAGGAGAGATGCAATAAGGAAATTTGCAGACAAACAAAATTTAGAAAATATTTTCTCATCAGAACTGACTGAATTAAATTATAAAGGGAGACCTGCAGGCAGAAGGAAGATTATCACAGATGAAAATAAGGACTTTATAAAGAATTATGTATAACAGAAAGGATAAATAAGTGGATAAACCTAAATAAAATCTAACAACACAAAAGGGTAATAATAAAATATATCAAAAATTAGAATGCATTAAAACAAATGGAAGAGGAAAATATAGTAAAAGAAATTTAAGATTTCAGCATTGCCTGAGAAGCAGTAAAAGAGCTAATAAGTCATGGTACATGTGTAACTGCTACTTATATAAAAATAACAAGCTAATACAAGGCAAAACGGAATTTGAAGAAATCTCAAAGGAAGAAAGAAGAGCAAAAGGAACATAACAAGGTGGGACAAATAGTAAACAAGGAGTAAACGGTCTGTAAGAAAATACATTAACTGTAAATACTCAAATGACAAGGATTATTGAAACAAACAAAAAACCTAATTCTATGCCACCTACAAGAGACAAGAGTCAGATTCAAAATGAAAGGATTCAACAATTATGTCATAACAACAATAAGCAAAATTGAAGAAGATTTTTTAATGTTAACATAGATTTGAAAGCAAAAAGTATCACTGGCGATAATGCAGGATAATAAAACCCACTGTTACTTTACAAGGAATATATTATAAATCTAAACTTCAATGCAATATATGAAGGGAAATTCCAAAAATCTAAGTAGAAATAGAAAAATCTGAATTACCTAGATCAGTAACATAGAACCACAACAATAAATCAGCAGATTATAGAAGATCTGAATACCATCATTAAAAACTTTGGCCTAAATTTATATAAAACACTGTACCAACAATGATGGAATATATATATCCCGCAGAAATTTTTAGGTGCACGTGGCACATTTATAAAATTGACTATATTCTGGTTATAAAACAAGACTCCGAATAAGCAAGAAATTTAAAACTATATAACCAATATTTTAGCAAATAGTTGGATATTAAAGACATACTTCTGATCATTATGTAGGTCAAAGATAAAGTTGCAATGGGAATTAGAATTTTATTAATTGAATGATAATGAAAACATGCCATAACAAAACCTGTGGGTTGCAAATAAAGCTGTGGTCACAGAGAAGTTTATGTATTCCAATTATACTCTCTAAATGTAAAAGGGAAAGGAATAAAGCAACTAGAAGATAACCTATCACCCTGAGGTAGGCAGCTCCTGAACTGTACCTGGTGGGGAAGGCAGGGCAGAACTTCAGGAGGCCAGCTGAGAGCACGGTGAACACCATGTCAGGAGCAGTCTCCAAGAAAGAGAATTTAATGTACAAAGGGATGACTAATATATATTTAAGAGCTAGCACCCTGACCCTTCTTAAGGATGACTTACGTTGCTGGGGAAAAAATAAGAAGTGCTCGATGTAGCAGGTGAATAGCTTTATAATTCCCAGGAGAATCTTGGTACCAGGACCACACAATGAAGAACTTGGAGTCCCCATGGCTAATCCAGCAGAGAAAAAAGGAGGAACAGAGATGCGAGAGAAAATAAAGGGAACTCTTGGTGCAATCCGGTGCTGCTGCAGGCCCAAGTCCAGGTATGTGCTCTGTATCTCCACATCTTAAATAAAAGCCACCATGTTCCTCAGTCTTTCAGGTACTTAGAATTTCTCTTTAGAACCTGAAAATGGGGTCAGGTTTCCTGTCTCCATCGCTACAGTACAAAATAGAGGCGGGATGTTTGAAATAGTTCTCCATCTGGCAGAGGAGGCCTTGAATCTGTGAGCCACTCGCTGCAAACCAGCAGGACATGAAGGATTCTTGAGCAGATCTGAAGCTACTGGGAGGCCTTTGAGGAGTTAAATCCCATAGTAAATACTGTACCTTCAATGGCCCCTTCTCCCTCTCTGTCCAGTCTTCCTCCACTCCCGTGGGGGCCCAAAGGGGTTAAATGAGCACTCTTTGACTTGTACTTGGTGGTCCCAGAACTTGACTTGGGCTTGGAGACTTCCAGGAAAAGTCTGCCTTCCATCTACTGGCTTGGGTTTCTTGGTCTCTCTGCTCCAGGCTAATCCCTTCAACCTGCTTTTCCCATTTCTGCCAATAATCCCCCTCTCCAGACCTTCCTAATGCTCTTCTGGGGCAGGGGGGAGACTTACTGAGGGCAATGTTTATTTCTAGAGGGAGAGGTGACCACATGACTTCACACTGGTCGTCCCCTTGATTATTCAGTTTCTGTCTAGATTAGTCGTGGGTGTTTGTGCACCCCAGCCTCACCCCCAGGAGGCTTTAGAACACTGTCCTTATCTCAGCACTGAGCCTCTATCTAGCCTCCTTCCCTCTCTCTCCTTACCCATCTTTACCCACAGACTCGCAGGCTTTCTGGACCTCAGAGGAAGATAAGCACTTCACAGAACCTCTGCTACAGAACCAAACATATTGAAATGACTCTACGAAGATACTGAAACAACAGAAAAAGAATACATGACAATTGTTTCTCCTGAGGGTTCAGTTACCTAGGGGGCCTTTAGCAAACTTTGACTGATAAATCTAACCTTTCCTTCCTTGGCAATAGTTGATCACACTGTGAGGAAAACAAGTTAGAGAATGGAAAAATAATATTTGGATTTCAACGAAATAATAAAGATGCAGGGACTATCTTTGACTTTTGCAAGGTAAGAAGAGAGTTTACATTTTGATTATTTGATGGCAGGAATCCCTTTTACAACACGGCCAGTCTGCATGATGCATTTAAAAATCAACCTTTTCAAATATAGCCATAACCCCCACAAGATTTCTTGATTTCTCTGGGGTCAGATAAACCATCACATCTCACAGTGGTGCCCTGTACATGAAAATGATAAACATAACCTGGAAGCACGGCAGTGGCTAAAACTATGGAGCTGGCAGCCATTCACTGAAAGGATTTTTTGATTTTAATTCATTGCATAAAATGCTAATGTCCAAATTCAGGCAGGTAGATCTTACCAACCATCAAGAGCTTCAACCCTGCTAACAGCTAAGTATGCACTTTTAAACCCTACTTTGACTGCCCCACAAACTTACTGGGTTTCGTTAATGCCTCTGTTACTACTTCCTTTGTGTCGTTTTCTTTTTCTTTAAAAACACAGCTGTGTGATCTTGGGGAAGTTATATTATTTCCTTGAGACTTGGTTGCCTTCTCTGTGAATATCTGGGTATAATTTTAGTTTTGCTCAATAGAATTTTTGGTGATAATGAAAATATTCTATATCTGTACCATGCAATGCAGTATTCAATAGCTACATGGAGCTAATAAACATCTTTGAAATATGGCAAATGCAACTGAGGAACTGAATTTTTAATCTTATTTTTAAATTTGTTTAAATATAAATAATGCCATGTGGCTAGCATCTGTTGACAGTACAGATCTACATAATATTTTAAGGACACTCTCCACTCAAAAACTCTACCATTCATTAACTCAACCTAAATATTTTTGCCCTCTGACAAACAAAAAATAATTTATGCTTCCCTTGAAATTTTCTGTCAAGACCTTTATCAGTTTGGGGACATTATATTCTTAAAATTGACTTTGCTTTATGAAACTTTAATAATGCTGGAGTTTCCTGCCCTTGGTAACACCTTTGTGTTGATGGGAAATATTGTGGATGATCAAGGACCATTTCAAGAGATCATGGAGAGAAACCTCCTTCTGGATTTAATTTCATTATGAGGATGTCAAAATGCTACATTACTTAAAACCCGTACCGTTTTTATGCTAAGTTATATTCTACATGTAGATGGAAAAATGTTAAAAAGATTTTTAAAGAACTGCGCATCTGTTTTTGAAACTGATTTGCCTCTTCAAGGCTTGCTAGCACTTTATCCATCTCAGTACTATTTCACTTAGTAAACAAATGCAGTTGCCATAATTGCTGCTTAGGTGTCTGTGTTCCCTTCTAGGCTATATGTTTTTGAAATTAGATACAATATTTATATCACAGGCCCTATGTATAGCACAATACCCATTGCTAATTCAGATTGTGTTTTAAGATATGAGACAAAATGTAAGACTTTTATTATAGTCATAAACATCTAGCAAACCAACCAGAAAATAAACGCTAGTTTTCAGTTGGTTGGCCAAGAACAAAAAAGTGAAGAATACCTAATGCAAAACCATATCTCTAATAACTGCTGTTGGATTTAGAGCACACACATGCTAAAAAATATCTTCTTATCAAAGATTTGAGGTTGGACCTGAAAAAATTATATCAGAAGTGAAAATAATCATGTGGTCTGACCAGCGTGGATCACACAAAGTAAGTGTATATATAAAGTAGATAGACTACGAGGTCCTACTGTATAGCACAGGCAACTAACTATATTCAATACCTTGTAATAACCTATAATGGAAAAGGATCTGAAGAAGAAATACATATATCGGAATCACTTGGCTGTACACCTGAAACACAACATTGTCAATCAACTATACTTCAAGTAAAACAAAACAAAACAAAAAACTAAGTGTAAAGGGAAGTATAGTTTTATCAATTCACCTCTGATATCCAATGGACCAACTGAAAGACAACAGAAACTACAACTATCTAGGAGACAGGACATGGCCGGCAAACCAGGCCGTTACCCTCGGTAACGGTCATACCTGCCAAAAAATATACAGACTAGCCTGCATTCAAGAATACATAGGAATTCTTCATTTATCTGGCATTGTTAGGCAATGAGGTATTGTATGTTAGGAGAAGATTTTTTAAAATGACAAATTGAAGAGAAGTTATTTTAACCTTCACTCGGTAATGTTTTTCTAAAATTAAGAAATGTATCCACTGGTGTATCTAATGTTTCCTTGATAACTCGGGGTCATCAGTTCAATCAACGTTTGCATGAATAATGCAAATGGAAACAAGACAGGCATGCTTACTGAAACTGAAAATGACATGGCACTGGCTGGAATAACTGATGAGAGAGCAAGAAAAAAGCAAAAATGAAAACAAACAGTGATCAAGAAACAATCAGTCAAGTTCTGACTTTCTGTACTTAGTTTCAAAAAGAGATACCACAAATCCCAGCGAGAGACTCCAGCATCATTAGCTGTCTTTCTCCTTTGTTTCCACCTTCCTTTCCTTTTCCTTCTACCCTAGATTGTTCCAGGAAGTGTTTATAGCTGCTTGCAAGACACATTCTAATACTTGCTTTCTCTCACACAAACTTCACAATATGTCCATGTGGTAAATGGTGTGGAGGTAAAAGAGAATTCATCACAGGCACATCTCCTATGAAAATAAAATTAGAAACTAGCTTCTAAACATGCAGAGAGAAGGGCGTGGTGTCGGGCACTAATTTCCTTGCGAATTCCTCTCCATTTCTAATAGACGTTCTTCTTTACCAAGATCCCTTTTTATTGGTGTCCCGTTCCAGACTGCTCCACTCCGCCCATCCTCATCCTGTAAAATACATTCACACTCTTTTGTGACCCTACTCATTTGCCCATTAAATAATCAGTCAGAGAACTGTCGGAATTAAATACAGAGTGAAATTAAAATACTGGAGTCACTTGGAGGGTTTAAGCAGCTCCACCAGAAAATACTGGGCATGGATTTAAAAGAGGCTGCGGGGGACTTGCTCTTGTCCAAGTTCTTTCTCAAGAAGTATCTGAAATAAGCCTAAATTCAGAGTTAATCAGACTGGCCTGCTTTCTCAGGTGGACTGGAACTCATTGCTCTTTCCCCTCAACTCCCTGATGTCAGTGGCACTTTCCGGAGATGAGGTGGACTTCTCTGCCTACTGCAGAAGCTCAGTTCCCCCAGGACCCACTCCCCATCTGAATCCCACACTTGAGGCCAGATGCCAGCCTTCCCAGAACATTCGTGGCCTCCTTTCAGTTTTTGACCTGCTCAGATTGAGTCCCTCTAGACTCTTTCTGGAAACCTGATCTTCACCCCCTTTCCCTGACCTCGATGGTTACCTGCCTACTTTAGGCCTCAGGTGCTTTAGCTATAAAATGATATAGTTGCCCTTAATTCTAAAGTCTTCTTTCTAAAGCGCTACAATGTGGTGGCTCCTTGAAAATGTTTCTCTTTGCTGGTTTTAATTTTGTAGAGAATTAAAACCCCAGCCACTCTAAAAGACAGTAAGTTACATTGGATAAGGAAAGTGTGCTTTTGTAGTTAGATAAACAGGGATGGAAGACGACTTAGTATGTTTTAAGATACTCATGATCCGTTCTCGTGAGAGTCGGGGAAGAAGGGGAAGTGAGTTAATAAAATACCAAACAATTGTGACAAATTAAGTTCACCAAGATGTAGGTGATTAGTTACTACTTGAATAAACCACACAAATCCAATCCAAGTTTTCCTTTAGTTTTCTAAGAAGGATCCCAGTGAACTGAGTCCCATGTTCAGTAACTCCACGTTCAATGGCTTAGTCTTTAAAAACTGTTATGTTGCTGGAAGCAGAAATATTGCCCATCAGTCCTAATTGATGTTTAGCTATCACGCACATTTGAAATAAATTTATTACTTTGCCTGATCTCAGTGTAATACATTCTAAAGGGGCAAAGAGCACAGGAAAAGTTATGGAGTCTCCATCTTCTACACTGAAGTGTGCAATAAATTACATATTATTTGGCCGTGAAATTCACAAGCCATAGAAACCACACCATTAGCAATGTATACAGTGGTAAACAGCAGGTAATGAGAATGATATAAAACCAAACAGACTGTGTAGGTTGGCACTGCTGCCAATAAAGCAATTATTAAATGCATTCATATGCATCTACGCTAGGTAAGCTCTTTAGGGCAATTGATATGAGTTCTACATACCTGTCAGGATATTATATATAGCCCAGTTTCTATGCCCTTTATTCAAAGACGCTCAGAAAGGGTTACTCTGGGTAAATTCAGACCTTTTCTCAATATAGAATTTGGTCAACATGCATTCTGAACAGCAAAAGTTCACAGTATTTTCCTACACTAATTGCCACCTCAGCAAATGCAGGATTAAGTATAATGGATTATAAGAAGTTAGAAAGGAAAGATGGAAGAAAAGAAGGAAGGTAGAAAAAAGGTGGATATGGAGTACTTCATAATTTATGTAGAGTGGACCTAAAACTAACCTGAGGTTTCCCTGAATTATTAGCATATGCTATAGAAACTTAAATGACAAAATAAAAAAATCCAGCAAGGGAAACTCAAAGATTCTTTGCTTTTTCACTTTACTGCATATACACGTCCATCTTAAACAATCTATATGCTTATATCCAACAAGAGAGCATTGTTTTGCAAGACTGTTTGGGTTCTATCAGCATGTAAAGGTCAGACAACTCAACTTTAGCAGAGTCAGCTTTCAGGTGAATAATTGTTTCTTTCAGGTTGCGAGCATTTGAATTCTCCAGAAATGTTTCCCAAAACATGAAAATTAAAAGAGTCCTAGGACAGCGTCCTTTAGAAGTTTTATAGTATCAAGGTTTTTGGAGGAGGAGTATCCTTGTCCATTATCAACACAATGATTCCAAGCAGGTCAATTTTTGCTGAGAATATTATATAACAGAACCCACTTCACCTCCATTATACTGACAATGATCTTCCTTACTTCAACCTTGTGCTTCTTAGAAAGTTGAAAATACTGAGCCAAGAACAGACAGTGACAATGCCAGAGACTCAGATGTACCTATAGGTGCCTTCAGACAACATCAGCCACCCAGGCTAAAGTCCTGGTTTAAAACATCCCAACATGAATGAATCTCAAAAACCATATGCTGAGCAAGTGAAGCCAGATCAGAAGGGCACCCACTGTATTATTCAACTTACATGAAATTGTAAACTGGGCAAAAGTCATCTCTAAAGATAAAAAACAGATCCGTGGTAGCCTTGGGGTGGGAGATGGGGATACTTTTGCAAAAGCCTAGGAGGAAACTTTCTAGGGTTTTAGAATTGTTATCTATCTTTATGGGGTGCTAGTTATACAAATGTATACATTAATAGTCACTGAGCCGTTGACTAAAAATGTCTGCATTTTATTTTATGTAAATGATACCTTAATAAGGTTGATTACAAAATGAACCAAAACCAAAACAAAGCAGAAGAAAAACCTCTCAAGACCTTAAAGAAAATACACTGTTTTCTTCCAGGGTACCAGATTGGAAATGAGGCATTGGTCTGTTCTACCCTCAGATTATCCCTAGGATTATCTAGTCTATTTTAAAGCACTAGAGTCCCCTATCAGGAAAACTCACCGCATGTTTAATTACTTTGATTTCTTCTGTGCCTCTTCTCCCAGCACAGTGAAGCCATTCACGGAAGAAAAACCAGCTTTTTCCAACTTTGCATCACCATATATTATTTGCAAAGCTATTATTTATAGAATAAAATTTGGCTACACTTTGTAAAAATCTAGCTTTTTGAGCCTTACAAATCTTAACAGTTAACCTATTGCCTCCACTGGAATTTGGGAAAAAAATTATATTGAAAATGAATAGCTGAGAATTGACATTTTTGCTTTTTGTGATTTTCTCTTCCCCTAAGAGAGAAGTGAGTAGGAATGAGAAACACATACATAAAGGAAAAAACATTATCTTGCTGCCTTTGCATGGTTATAATTTATAGGAGGCCCTTTTCAACAATAATCTATTATCAGAATCAATAAAATATAATCTCCATGAAGGCCAGGCCAGGATATTTGTCTCTTTTTCAGCAGATTGCAATACAAACCACATTCATGGATATGCTTCTTGATGATCTTTGTAATACTGTAACAGTTGACCATTTCCTCATGCCTCTTCACCTTAACTTCAACCTGGTTTTTCTCTAACGACCTCACATTTCCTTCTCTATCACTTGGTTGTGGGCCTCTTTTCCAACTCCAACTCCAACTCGCATTTCACTCTGGAACCAAAGGAAGACTCACACCTTCCTGCTTTTTAGTGATACCTCAAGGTCATTTCCATATTGTGATCACCCTGAAGAATAGCCAGACAATTGTTATTTCAGAGCCATCTGACAGTTTGTAGCTCTAAAAATTAACTAAGGACCAAATTTGTCAAAAATATCCTAGTTTAAGATTTTGGTAATACAGCAGCAGTAATCCCGAAGTCACTTATGACAATCAGTGTGGGAAGCACCCTCCTTCAGGAAGATCCTTTGCCATACAATACTCTTTCCCTGTCTGGTAATAAGGAAGAATGGCCGTGGAAAGTAACCTTTTGTGGAAAGAAATACTTGGCTTCGAGAAGGCTTGCAGTTCATATCTTTTTCTTAAATTAGATTCCCCATTAATTACTTTATCCACAAAGAGGTAATTATCAGAATTATGTAAGCAATTAAGGAGATGCTACTCCACATCCTTTCAGCTTGTTGACCTTTCTCACTTTATTTCATGTGGCTATCTGAAACATCAGTGATTTACATGTCTTTCTTTTTCTTTTAACAGATTTCTGTGTGTGTGTGTCCCCATGTAAAATATCATGTAAAATATCATGAATAGACTCTTAAGAAGCAGAGTCTACTGAAAGTCCTGGAAAATATGAAAGCACTAATATTCATGGACAGCTCTACACTCTGAAAGTTACTCCAAATGTTGTTGATCTCTCTTTTGTCTAGGAGTTTTTCAAATTTTCTACCATGATCATTTGTTAGTTTTATAATTACATAATAAAGGCATTACATCATACAATCTTTTGTTATCCATTGCAGTTTTAAAACTATTCCTTTCTTTGTCCTCAGCAGATATGTCATAGATTATTAGTACACAAGCAAAGACTTTCAACGTAACAGTACTTTATAGTGAGAAGAACTGTACTGAGCTATCTCTATCCTAAGACAATGCACTA
Organism: Leucopleurus acutus; assembly: GCF_964270905.1. Taxonomy (NCBI): domain Eukaryota; kingdom Metazoa; phylum Chordata; class Mammalia; order Artiodactyla; family Delphinidae; genus Leucopleurus; species Leucopleurus acutus. Next base: position 63,532 of record NW_028138808.1, on the reverse strand, counting down.
GGAAAGCACTAGGAATTCTTAAGCACTAGGAATACAGAGACGATCAAGGGGCAAGTTCCTTGCCTTCGAGTATACATGATCATTATAGCAAATGCTTAAATAGCACTTAGTATGTAACTCACCACAGCAGTCTTATTATCCTCCATTTTAATAGGTGAGCAGAGGAAGCCACAGGGAAGTCATAGGGTAAAGCCAGAATTTGAACCTAGGTAGACTAGTACACTCTCCACGGCTTTAACTACTACATTTATATATATATATATATATATATATATATATATATATATGTTTTATATATATATATGTTTTATATATATGTTTTATATATATATATATATATATATATATATATATATATAAACTCCAAGTATTCCAAAGTTACAAAACACTTATCTACCAAAACTCAAAAAGGAGCACACAAACTTGCATAGAAAATAAACATGTAAAAGTTCATAAATAAACCACAATATAACCTGCTCCACATAATATACTGACTGCAGTGTCCTGGGCCTCTCCCATCCTTAGGTAGCTGGAAATTACAACAAAATAATACTTTTCACCTTTGGAAGCCACACCATCTCCCATACCAACCAACCAATTACTTCCTTAGAGAGAATAGGAAATTAACCTGAATATCATAAAAATATATATATATATAGCATTAGTGATGTAGAAGCTTTGTTTAAAGACAGTAACTTCAATAGCAGAGGAAACTTTACCATTGCAGGCTTCCGATAACCTCTATATTTCTCAGATTTCATGCTAAATCATAAAATGCCATATTGTGTCTGAAGCTATTTTTTCAATACTCCATTTTCTTAAATGGACTAGCAATGCCATAAATACTGAGAAACATTTTGGCTCCCAAATCCTAAAGCCATTCTGATTATGCCTGGGTGATCATGGGGACGTCATCGGAACTACCAGAGGACTGGCTGAAATACCAGTGTTCTGGCCAGCTTACAAATTAGAAATTATACAGAATCCTATTTTATTTTTTTGTTAAGTAATTCCTATGAGGCTGTTGGGATGTCAATGTAAAGTCCTTTCATGTGTAATCTTTATCCATTAGATAGGGAACAATGCCAATCCCCGTCATAAATACTTTCACAACCTGACGTTGAAAATCCACTGTAGGGCATAGGACCTGCAAATAGGATATGAATCACACACATCCACTCATTCAGACAATCCACAAATATTCATTTTTAAGTCTACTATATGCCAATAATGTACCGGCCTCTCAGATGCTAGACCATGCTAAATGCTGAAACAGACATACTCAGTTCGGGCCCTCCTGGAACTTATTACCTACAGAAGTGCCTTCATTGTAAATGGTCAGGTCTCAGCCAATGCTATTATCATCAGCAGGTGACCAAATGATACAGCTTGCTTTCTAAACAAGCTCCACACTGTTTGCTTTCAACATATTTGCTTTCCTTCAAGGCACATAATCCAGTGGTCAGTTTCTCCCAGTTAGTGAGGTTTGGGGAAAAGGTACCCAGTGAACAATTCCTTGTGGCCTCACTCTTTCCTCACACTCTCCTCTGTGCTTTTGAGCTAAAGAGACCTGGATTAAAGTCATTTGTTCTAACCTTATTATTTTAAAATACGGCTGCTCCTGCTTTGAGGATTTCCACTGGACCAACAGAGCAGCAAAGCAGCACTGAATCAGAAGCAGGTAAATTTCAAAATGACAGCTCTAAACATATCCACTCTCCTTTTGTTCTCCTCCTATCCCTTTGCTCTGAACACCTCTGCCCTGAGGCTTTGCCTTTACCCTTCTCTGATTACTGCTCCAAAAGGGTTTCCAAGAACAGGGAGTATTTATGGCTTCATTTGCTCCCAAGTCCTTGGTGGAAAAGGATGCTTGCTTCCTGATTCTTACTAATTCCACACTCACATCATCAACACAAAAACCATCATTAAAAAGAAATTTCCTCAGCTTCATATTTCTTCTGGGCCAACACTGAAAGAATATTTTCAAAGAAACAATATCCTCTCTCCTTTGCTCTTCTGAGTTTCACGTTCTTACCTCCAGTCTCATTTTCAACCCTTATTATGGGATGCATCACAAAAACAGAAGAAAGTTCTTTGTGCTTTCCTGTACCAGCTAATTATTCTAATTTGTTCTGTCTCTACCGAACAGAATGCGAAATCAACACAAAGCCTGATTGTGCGACCTCTTCCAAGGGAATGGTCTGAGAGTTGTCTATTTACTAATGAAGCTCAGTGTGTATTAAGGGTTGACTGAAGCAATCATCAGGAATTTTCATCCCTTAAATTAGTCTTTTCTACCAGATGCACATCTTTCATTTCGGATAATATAACTTTTAAGTTCAGGATACAACTGGACAAAAGAAAAGAAAAAAAGGTAACCAACACAACATTTGCAGTAATAACACAGTAACAGCTATCATCCTTCCCTGAGGAATTCAGCCTACTTTATGGACACAATTTAGTACAAACTCATAAGAAAGCTAACAAAGCCCCAAACCACTTCACAAGAGCGTAGAGAGGTAAAGGTCAGAAATTATTACTGCCAGACCCAGCAGACAATGGCACCTACCGGAAAGAGCACAGGACAGGAAAACCTGGAAGCCTGTGTTCCAGTTTCGGTTATTCCTTTAAGCACTAGTACGATCTGAGTGAACTCAGCCTGCCCTGCTTTTTCCGTTTATAAAAACCTACATCATCCTCTCAGTAGAATGAAATGCCACATCTGAAAAGTTGCAGATCTCTTTAGGAAAGAAAAAAGCTCATGCTTTCCAACCAAAATGGAATAATTCAGTCAATGGAGACTTGATAAAAATTTGCCATAAAGCAATTGTTTACTTGAAATCTATCTTTTGTGGTATATTTATTGGGGTAAGGAGTGTAAGCAAATCATAATTAGAGTTACCGATTATTCCAGAAATCAAGGTCATTGAGTTCAGATTCCAACTTTGACCCTGACCCAGGCTTACAGAGATGTAAGATGTCCCAATACCTCATACCCACCATACATGGGAGAAACAAGGTATGCAGACAGATCCTCTTATAAATATCCCATATGTAGTGGTTTTAATACAGGGTCTCAGATTCACTGCCATTCTTCGCATCCAGATGTGGGTGTTTTCCCTTGAATTTAGGCAGGCTTTCCATGGCTTCAAACAATAGAGCAGGGGTCAGTAAATTATGGCTGGTGGGCCAAGTCTAGGCCTCTACCAGCTTTTATAAATGAAGCTTTATTGGAACACAGCCATGTTCCTTAGTATATGTATTGTTTATGTCTGTTTTCACATCACAGCAGCAGAGCTAAGTAGTTGCAAAAGAGACTGTATGGCTTGTAAAGCCTAAAATATTGACTGTCTGACACTTTATGGAAAAAGGTCTCCAACGCCTGCAATAGTATATAATGAAAGTGATGCTATGTAACATCTAAGACTAGGTCATAAAAGGTCATGCAGCTTTTGCATGATTCTCGTGGAATGCTTCAACCCTGGACACTCATTCTCTTGGGATACTCTATCTTGAATCCTAACTACCACGTTATGAGAAGTCCAAGCCACCTGGGCAGCCATCTATAGGCACTCCAGTCAACAGTTCTTGTTGGGCCCAGTCTTCAAGGGCCAGACATGTGAATTAAAATTATCTAGATGATTCCAGCTCCAGCCATCCGAATCCTCATGAGCTGAGGTTCCAGACATCAGTCATGGAGTAGAGACAAGCCATCTCCTCTGTGTACTGTTTGAATTGCTGACCCACAAAATCTGGGCACATATTAAAACTTTTGTTTATTTCACCACTAAGTTTGGACTTCTTTATTATGTAGCAATAGATAACTATAGCACTGTGTCTGTACACAGGATATCTACAGAGCACAGATTTTTAGATGTGAATGTTGACTGCTCAATTTCTAAGAAGAACGTATACACACACATAGGTACAAAATGTTTATGCATATGTAAATATTAGACCTATATAAACTAATCTATATTATCCATAAAATGAGGGGGCCTTGATAATGGCTAACATTATTTTTCAGTATTTATTGTGTTCCAAGAACTGATAAATTCTTGCATTGTATGAATTTTCTCTTTCACCCTCATAGCAACTCCCTGAGAGAAGTAATGGTATCTCTATTTTATAGATGAGAAAACTGAGGCAAAAACAGATAACATGCTCAAGAGTACTCAACAAGTAAATTTTAGAGTCAAGATTTGAACCCAGGTTCTCAAGTTTTAGATCCCTTACTCATACTCACCAAGCTATATACTGAGGAAGGGGATGAAAGCTGACACCATTACCTCATGCTCAAGAAGTTAGACAGAAACTTAGCAGGTATGGTTGAAAGAAGACAGAACTTGGAGTCGTAAGTCCAGAGCCTGAGTTATGAGATGAATTCTCCTCTCATCTAGATATAGGTTTGTTTTTAGAAAATGAAGAAGGTCACTGCATACTTTGATTGTTAATTTCTGTACTCAATGATTACCAAAGAATGGAATTTTACCAGGGAGCTATTTTGCAATGACATAAATTATTGATTCAAACTCAAACTTTTATTATAAATTATTGATTCAAAATCAAATCTTTATTAAGTCTCCCTTGCATCAGAAGTTTTTCCCACTCTTCATTTCTTTGAAACGCTTTCCTGTCTACTCTTGGCCAAAGCTTGAAGCCTAATTTAACACTTGGAAATAAAATAATGAAATAGTCATAACACAGCAATTCCAATGCCTACTGAAATGGAAGCTCTAAATAATTTTTCAGATAATTTAGGAGATTAAAAATATTTACATCATAGATGCAAAGACAGAAGTTACTTGTGTAATAAATGGTGAGACAAAAAGTTTCTGGTCAAGTAGATTTGTTTATATATGATCACTAATCTGAGTTCTACCCCTGTGCTAAAACCCAGTGACAGGTTGCATACAGCTTCTAAAGGGATAGTTCAGTGCATTGGGTCAACTTCATGCCATAAAATGTGGTATTAATAGTAGTACTAGAAGACAGAGTGACTGTCTTCTTTGGGACATAGATGAAGACCCCAAGATAGACAATATCAAGGACAAATTATGTAGAATAAGATATTATCTCAGTCCTTGGAACATGTCATCCAGGATAGAACAAGAAGGAGATTTATTATCAAGTACATGAAGCCAGAGACAGTAAGCAATGAGTGGTAGTTGGTTAAAATAGACAGGTTTTAGAAGTAGAGGCACGGATGTAGAAAACAAACTTAGGGTTACCAGGGGATTGTGGCGGGGAGGCTAAATTGGGAGATTGGGACTGAAATATACACACTACTATACATAAAATAGATAACTAGTAAGAACCTGCTCTTCTTATTAGCCCAGGGAACTCCATTCAGTACTCTGTAATGGGCTATTTGGAAAAGACTCCAAAAAAAAAATAAAAGTGGGGCTTCCCTGGTGGCACAGTGGTTGAGAGTCCGCCTGCTGATGCAGGGGACACGGGTTCGTGCCCCGGTCCGCGAAGATCCCACATGCCGCGGAGCGGCTGGGCCCGTGAGCCATGGCTGCTGAGCCTGCGCGTCTGGAGCCTGTGCTCCACAACGGGAAAGGCCACAACAGTGAGAGGCCCGCGTACTGAAAAAAGAAAAAAAAAAAAAAAGTGGATATATGTACATGTATAACTGATTAACTTTGCTGTACACCTGACACTAACACAACACTGTAAATCAACTATACTCCAATAAAAATTAAAAAAAAAAAAAAGGTTTTAAGAACCATAGTCACGGAGCAGTGTGGATTGGAAAGACCTGGCAAGAAAAATTTCTGCATCCTCAGACAATGCTCCCCAAGCTAGCTATTGCAAGGGTGAGCATTTAAGAGATCTTTGACCTAAGGAGGACATGAGATTAACAATCTATCCCAATGTGCATGAATTATTCTCCTCGGTGCTATCAGAAATCAGATGGCATCCTAGAGCAGGGGTCAGCAGATCTTCTTTGTAAAGGGTCAGATAGTAAATATTTTGGATTTTCTGTACCATACGTCTCCATTGCAACTGCCCATCTGCTGCTGTAGCACAGAAACAGCCATGCACAATACGTTAATGAATGAGTGCAGCTGGGTTCAAGCAAAACGTTATGTACAAAACCAGGAGTCAAGCGAGATCTGATCAGTGGGCCAGAGTGTGCGGACGCCAGTTCTGGGTCAGTGTTCACAGCTGAATGAGTCATGAGGCCTTAAGTTCCAGTTCTCATTGTACTACTTTCTACCTGGGTGAACTTGGGTTCATCCTTTTATTTATATGGGCCACTGTATTAGTCAAGGTTCTCCAGAAAAACAGAACCAACAGCATGTGTATACAATGTGCCCATATATACTGACAGATATAGATCTAGATATCGATATTGATACCTAGATCTATATCCATATCTATATAAAGATAGAGAAAGAGAGAGAGATTTTAAACAATTGGTTCACACAATAATAGAGGCTTGGTAAATTCAAAATCTGCAGGTTAGGCTGTCTAGAGACTCGGAAGAGTTGCAGTTCAATTTCTGTAAGTCTTCTGGCAGAATTCCTTTTTGCGACAGGGAGGTCAGTCTTTGTTTTATTAAGAGCTTCACCTGATTGGATGAGGCCCATGCATATTATGGAGGATAATCTGCTTTACTCAAAGTCCACCACAAATTTAATTATGAATTTCATCCAAAAACACCCTGGTGGCATAGTGGTTAAGAATCCGCCTGCCAATGCAGGGGACACGGGTTTGAGCCCTGGTCTGGGAAGATCTCACATGCCATAGAGCAACTAAGCCCATGCACCACAGCTACTGAGCCCGTGCACCTAGCGCCCATGCTCTGCAACAAGAGAAGCCACCACAATGAGAAGCCCGCACACCACAACAAAGAGTAGCCCTCGCTTGCTGCAAATAGAGAAAGCCCATGTGCAGCAACAAAGACCCAATGCAGCCAAAAATATAAATAAATAAAACATAAAAATTTTTAAAAACACAAAAACACCATCACAGAAATATCCAGAATAATATTTGACCAAATAACTGGGCATGGTGGCCCAGACAAATTGACATGGAAAATTCACCACCTAAGCCATAGTTTTGTCACCTTTTACTGAGAAATATGACTTATCTGAGCTATTTTGATACCTAGAAGATACCTTCTAGAGGTAATACCCTCAGTATTTTACATGGTAGGCAGTAGAGGGAATGAGCCCATTTGCCCAGTCATATGACACCTAAAGGATAAAATTCTGTCTTCTCTCTCCAACCCACAAGGATGAATGCCAAAAATACATCACTTATATCTGCTTTAGCTAACATAGGATAGGTCTGGAACAGACCTATGCTCCCAGTAAGTCTCATGAAATGCTGTTTCATTAAGGAGAGACTTTACTTGCTAAGATTAGAAGCAAAAGAGGGTGGTGGATGAAAAACTGCCCAAGGATATAAGCTCATGCAAGGAAGCAGGAGAGAGAATGGGGATCCGAAGATGTGCGCTCTGAGCCAACACTAATTCCACAGCATCAGGTTATAATTCAGGGAGCCCAACCGCTGGGGTTTTTTTCCCCTTCTTCTTTTCCCCCAAAGAGGGACAAGCATACTGACAAAGGAAGAGCATCAGTCACCACAGATAAATTGCTTTTTAGAGCTGATCTCGCAAATGATTTGGCTCAGTGTAGACTATGATTTGGCTCCCAAAACCATAAGCTAGAGCATTTCATTCCAGGTCCCTCCTCAAATATCCATGATAGGTAAAACTCTGGCATCAAGTAGGTCTTGAAATCTCCCCAGGTGATTATAATATGCAACCAGGGCTGAGAATCTGGAGAGGTAGAGCAAATTTAAATTGAACTTTAGTTAAACAGTAAAACAAGCTCTGACTCTACTGGCTGGAGCTAGACAAGGGATATGGATTTAGTGGGATGAGAAGATAAAGGACACCAGGGAGTAAATCAAATGCTTTACACCTGTGCTTAGCTAATTGTTACTCAGATAATTCAGACAATCTTACAGCACCTGAACCCTGAAATTCCTTAGTTCTGTTTAAAAAAAAGTAACTCTTCAAGTAACTGAACTCTGAGAATCATGCCAATCATAAAGAAAAAGAAGAAATCTTATTTTTTGAATTAGTTGATTTCATATATACTGTTTCACTTTCATGATATTACCTAGTTATCTTTCTTTCCATTTTATGTTTGAGGAAAGTAAGGCTTTAAAGTCTCAGTAATTTGCTCAAGGTCACTTGTTAAGGGTGTGGTAGGCAGCATATTGGCTCCTAAAAATGCCCTCACCCTAATCCCTAGAACCTAATAATATGTTACCTTACATGGTAAAGAGGACTTTGCAGATATGACTGAAGTTATAGGCCTTGAGATAGAAAGATTATCCTGGATTACCTCATGGAACAAATCTAATTGCATGAGTCCTTAAAAGCAGAAAACCATTCCCAACTGTAGAAAGAGAAAGAGAGAGATGTCCTAATAGAAGCAGAATCAGAGAGATGCAACATTTTGGGGTTTGTAGGTGGAGAAAGGGGACTCTGAGTCAAGGACTACAAGTGACCGCTGGAAGCGGATAAAGTCCAGGGAACAGAAACACCCCTAAGAGCCTCCAGAAAAGAATGTAGCTCTGCCAACACTTTTTTTTCTTTTTTAACCATCTTTATTGGAGTATAATTGCTTTACAATGGCGTGTTAGTTTCTGCTTCATAACAAAGTGAATCAGCTATACATATACATATATCCCCATATCTCCTCCCTCTTGCATCTGCCTACCACCCTCCCTTCCCTATCCCACACATCTAGGTGGACACAAAGCACAGAGCTGGTCTCTCTGTGCTTTGTGGCTGCTTCCCACTAGCTAGCTATTTTACATTTGGTAGTGTATATATGTCCATGCCACTCTCTCACTTCATCCCAGATTACCCTTCCCCGTCCCTGTGTCCTCAAGTCCACTCTCTATGGCTGCGTCTTTATTCCTGCCCTGCCCCTAGGTTCTTCATAACCATTTTTTCTTGTTTTTTTAGATTCCATATATATGTGTTAGCATATGGTATTTGTTTTTGTCTTTCTGACTTACTTCACTCTGTATGACAGTCTCTAGGTCAATCCACCTCACTACAAATAAGTCAATTTCATTTCTTTTTATGGCTGAGTAATATTCCATTGTATATATGTGCCACATCTTTATCCATTCATCTGTTGATCCTGCCAACACTTTTACTTAATTGAGACCAATGTCAGACTTGTAAGGCAATAAATTTATGTTGTTTTGAGTCACTAAATTGGGATAATTTGTATGAAAGCAATAAAAAAAAAAAACAGAGGTCCTACAAGAGCCAGGCTATATATTTATACTTAAGTATTTCTGAAATGAATTTAAGCTTGTGATTGACAGCAGTAGCAGCAGCAGCTTCCAAGGGATCCCACCACACACCTGAGGCAAAAGGAGCCTAATACAAAGCAGTGACAGCAGCAGGTCACTGCCCCACACTTGGGGTAGAGGGGGACTTGATCTACTGTAGCAGCAGCATAGCCTGAATGGGAACCCATCCTCCTGTGGCACTAGTCCCATCAACATTAGTCTAATCTGCTAGCATCTGCTGTGCCAACAGGCCCAACGTATACAAACCCTCCAACTCAGTAGCATTAAGTGAGCCAGGCTCAGTGTTTCCTGAAACTCATATCCAGTTGCACTGGAAATCCAAAATATCACCTACTGTTATGAAAACATAAACAATAACAGAAGACTGGGAACTTCAGAAAGAAAAGGGGAACAATGGAATGGGTGAAAACAAATGGGGTAAATATAAGAGACTATCATTAGCCTCATGAGTTTCTTAAATTCTATATGATGGTCAAAGCAAAAATGATGACACCATCTGATGGGGTTCTCAATGTAGAGAAAGGAAATACTACAGAAAATCATACTTTAAAACTGGGGAATATTAAGAGACCTAAATGGAAGTAAAATTTTGAAACTTCACTTGAAGTAATGAAACGCTGATTCCAGTAGGCTATGATAAGTTACATATGTATACTGTAATGCCAAAAACAACCACTAAGAAAACTATACAAACAGTATACACAAATGATTATAAATGAATTAAATTAAAATGGACTTATTAAAAAATGTTTAAGTAACCCACAAGAAGGCAAAATAAGGGAAACACAGGATTGAGAAACTAAGGTAAAAGACAAAACAAAAAATAACATGGTAGACCAAATCTTTGACATGGCAATAATTACATTAACGGTAAATGATCTAAATAACCAAGTCAAAGACAGAGATTGGAAGAGTAGATTAAAAAATCGCAAGCATGATCCAACTATATACTGTCTATAAGAAGCTTACTTTAAACATCATGATATAGGTAGTTCAAAGTAAAAGGATGAAAATGATATATCATGTGAACATTAATCAGAAAAAGCAGGAATGGCTATATTAATATCAGACAAAGTAGACTTCAGAGCAAAGGAAATTATTAGGGGCAAAGAGGGTCATTACATAAAGATAACAGGAATAATCCACCTAGATGACCTAGTGATACTAAATGTGTGTGCACCAAACAACAGAACTTCAAAATGCATGAGGCAAACACTGAAAAAGGTAAAAGGAGAAAGTTTTAAATCCACAATTATTATTTGAGACTTCAACACAGCAATTTATACAACTACCAGAGAGAAAAATCAGCAAGGATATGGAAGAACTGAAAACATCATCAATCAACAGGATATAACTGACATTTAAAGAACACACTCAGTAAGAGCAGAATACATATTCAAGTGTCCATGGAACATTCACTCATATACCATATACTGGGCGATAAAAAAAATTAGCAGATTTAAAAGAATTAAAATCATAGAGAGTATGTTCTCTAGCCATAATGGAATCAGACTAGAAATCAATAAGAGAAAGACAACAGGAAAACCTTCAATCACATGAAAACTAAACATCACACTTCCAAATATCTCATGGGTAAAAAAGACAGCATCAAGGAAAAAATTTTTAAATGCATAGAATAAAAGAAAATGGAGATATAACAGATCAAAGTTTGTGGAATGAAGTGAAAGCAATGCTGAAAGGGAAGTTTATAGCACTAAATTAGGAAAGAAAATATTTCAAAGCAATAATCTAATTTTCTATATTAAAATAGTAAAAAAGGAAGAGGAAAAAACACTAAACAAGCAGAAAGAAGGAAATAATAAAGATGAAACAGAAATCCATGAAACTGAAAACAGGAAAATAGGGGGGGAAATCAATGAAACAAAAGGCTGGTTCTTTGAAATAAGCAATCTAACCAATAAAGATCTAGCAAGACTGATAAAGATAAACAGAGAGATGGCACAAATCACAGATATCAGAAATGCAACCAGGGATACCATGACATATCCTGCAGGTTAATGAGGGACAAGTTACTATGAACAAGTCTACACTATAAATTCAAAAATGTAGATGAAATGGGCTAATGTTTCTACACCCAAAACTCAGCCAAGATGAAATAGATAATCTCAATTTTCCTGTAACCATTAGAAACACTGGTTTTTCATTTAAAAACTCCCAAAAGAAATGTTCAGGCTTAGATGTTTCACTTTTACCCAAGACTTAAAGAATTAACACCAATTTTACATGATTTGATAAGAAATAGAAGTAGAGGGAACAGTTTCTAATTAATTTTATGAAGCCAGTATTACCTTGATACCAAAACCAGACAGGGATAGTATAGAAAGAAGAAACCTACAGACCAATATTTTTTATGAAATTGGCTGAAAAACCCTCAGCCAAATATTAGCAAATTAAATCCAGAAATATATGAAAAGAATAATATACCATGACCAAGTGGGTTTTATTCCAGTTATGCAAAGTTGGTTAAATATTTGAAAATTAAACAGTGTAATCCACCATATCCAATAGATTAAGGGGGAAAAGTCATGTGATCCTATCCATTAATGCAGAGAAAGCATTTGACAAAATCCAATCCCATTCATGATTTTAAAAAAAGAAGAAAAAAAAACTCCAAGCAAACTAGGAATAGAAAAGGAGCATACTGAAACTCATAAAGATGATCTACAAACAACCTATACCGACCTGATATTTAACTGTGGAAGACTGGATGCTTTCTCTGTAAGATCAGAAACAAGGCACCAATATCTGCTCTCACCACTTTTATTAAATATATCACTGGAGGGTCTAGTAAGAAAATAAAGCAAAAATAAATAAATACATAAATTTAAAAGTTAAATTTTTAAAAAGTTTATTTAAAAGATAAAAGGACTATTCCTACTACGTTGCATAGAAAGGAACATATCCTACTGAATGTTGAATAGTAATATATCCTATTATACTGAATAAGGAAAAGTAAAACTGTCTGTATCTGAAGATGAGATGATAATCTAAATGGAGAAAATACCAAGGAATCCACAAAAAGCTTGAGAAATAATATTAGTTTGTAAATGATTTAGAGTACAAGATCACCACAATTTTATCAAATTATATATTAATAACAAATGTGTAGAAGCTTAAATAAAAATATGTGATGCCATTTACAACTGACCTAAATAAATACCTAAATATAAGCCCAATAAGACATTTATAGGACCTCTATACTGAAAATTACAAAATGCTGATGAAGAAAAATTTTTAAGTCCCAAACAAATAGGGAGACATACCTTGTTCATGGATTAGAAAACACAACATGGTAAAGATGTCAATTCTCCCCAAGTTAAGAGGCTTAACACAATTACTCTTAAAATGCCCTCAAGGTTTCTGTGGATATAGACAAGCTTATTCTAAGATTTATATGGTAAGAAGAGGCTGAAGAATAGCTAAAACAACTTGTAAAGGAAGATGAAAATGGGAGGAATTAATCTACCCAATTTCAAGATTTTGCAGTAATGATGGAGGGTAGATACATAGATCAATGGAATGGAATAGAGAACCCAGAAATAGACTGACATAAATACATATAACTTGTTTTTGACAGCAGTGCAAAAGCTATCAAGGAAGAATAGACTTTTCAAAAAATGGTACTGAAACAGTTGGACATCCCTCGACAAAAACAAACAAAAAATGAACCTTAACCTCCACACCTTACACAAAAATTAAATCAAAGTGGATCATAATCTTAAATGTAAAAGCAGGGCATTTTTAGAAAAAAAATAGGAGAAAATGTTTGGCATCTAGAACAAGGGGAATAATTCTTAGACTTGACACCAAAAGTATGATCAATAAAGGCAAAAACTGATAAATTGGATCTCATGAAAATGAGTTAAAAATGCTTCATAGAAGATCCTTTTAAGTGGATGAAAATTCAAATTACACAGTAGGAAAACATATTTGAAAATCCCATATGAGACAAATGACTTGTATCTATAATATACAAAGAACTCTCCAAACAACTTAAAAAAATCCAACTAGAAAATAGGCAGAAGACAGGAACAGACATTTCATGGAATAGAATATACACACGGCAAAGGAGCACATGAAAAGATGCTCAGCATCATTAGCCATTAGGGAAATACAAATTAAGACCATAATGAGATGTCAGAGAGTAACTAAAATTAAAGTATAGTGACAACATCAAATGCTGGCGAGTACATAGAAAAATTATATCACATCACTGGTGGGAAAATAAAATGGTTTAGCCACTCTGATCAACAGCTTGACAGTCTCTTTTAATCCTAAAAGTAGATTCACCCTACAACGCAGTAATTGTACTCTTGAGCATTTATCCAAAAGAAACAAAAAATTAACTAAGTTCCCACAGAAACTTACACATAAGTGTTCATAGCAGTTTTATTTATAATAGCCAAAAACTGGCAACTACTCAAATGTCTTTCAGTGGATGAATGTTGAAACAAATTGTGATAAAATCTGATGATAGAATACTACCGAGCAACAAAAAGGAACAAATTATTTTTTTAACATCTTTATTGGAGTATAATTGCTTTACAATGGTATGTTAGTTTCAGCTTCACAACAAAATGAATCAGTTATATATACACATATGTTCCCATATCTCTTCCCGCTTGCGTCTCCCTCCCTCCCACCCTCCCTATCCCACCGCTCCAGGCGGTCACAAAGCACCGAGCTGATCTCCCTGTGCTATGTGGCTGCTTCCCACTAGCTATCTACCTTACGTTTGGTAGTGTATATATGTCCATGCCTCTTTCTAGCTTTGTCACCGTTTACCCTTCCCCCTCCCCATAGCCTCAAGTCCATTCTCTAGTAAGTCTGTGTCTTTATTCCTGTTTCACCCCTAGGTTTTTCATGACATTTTTTTTTCTTAAATTCCATATATATGTGTTAGCATACGGTATTTGTCTCTCTCTTTCTGACTTACTTCACTCTGTATGACAGACTCTAGGTCTATCCACCTCATTACAAATAGCTCAATTTCGTTTCTTTTTATGGCTGAGTAATATTCCATTGTATATATGTGCCATATCTTCTTTATCCATTCATCCGATGATGGACACTTAGGTTGTTTCCATCTCTGGGCTATTGTAAATAGAGCTGCAATGAACATTTTGGTACATGACTCTTGTTGAATTATGGTTTTCTCAGGGTATATGCCCCGTAGTGGGATTGCTGGGTCATATGGTAGTTCTATTTGTAGCTTTTTAAGGAACCTCCATACTGTTCTCCACAGTGGCTGTATCAATTTACATTCCCACCAACAGTGTAAGAGGGTTCCCTTTTCTCCACACCCTCTCCAGCATTTATTGTTTGTAGATTTTTTGATGATGGCCATTCTGACTGGTGTAAGATGATATCTCATTGTAGTTGTGATTTGCATTTCTCTAATGATTAGTGATGTTGAGCATTCTTTCATGTGTTTGTTGGCAGTCTGTGTATCTTCTTTGGAGAAATGTCTATTTAGGTCTTCTGCCCATTTTTGGATTGGGTTGTTTGTTTTTTTGTTATTAAGCTGCATGAGCTGCTTATAAATTTTGGAGATTAATCCTTTGTCAGTTGCTTCATTTGCAAATATTTTCTCCCATTCTGAGGGTTGTCTTTTGGTCTTCTTTATGGTTTCCTTTGCTGCGCAAAAGCTTTTAAGTTTCATTAGGTCCCATTTGTTTACTTTTGTTTTTATTTCCATTTCTCTAGGAGGTGGATCAAAAAGGACCTTGCTGTGATTTATGTCATAGACTGTCCTGCCTATGTTTTCCTCTAAGAGTTTGATAGTTTCTGGCCTTACATTTAGGTCTTTAATCCATTTTGAGCTTATTTTTGTGTATGGTGTTAGGGAGTGATCTAATCTCATACTTTGACATGTAGCTGTCCAGTTTACCCAGCACTTATTGAATAGGCTGTCCTTTCTCCACTGTACATTCCTGCCTCCTTTGTCAAAGATAAGGTGACCATATGTGCGTGGGTTTATCTCTGGGCTTTCTATCCTGTTCCATTGATCTATATTTCTGTTTTTGTGCCAGTACCATACTGTCTTGATTACTGTAGCTTTTAGTATAGTCTGAAGTCAGGAAGCCTGATTCCTCCAGCTCCGTTTTTCGTTCTCAAGATTGCTTTGGCTATTCGGGGTCTTTTGTGTTTCCATACAAATTGTGAAATTTTTTGTTCTAGTTCTGTGAAAAATGCCAGTGGTAGTTTGATAGGGAATGCATTGAATCTGTAGATTGCTTTGGGTAGTAGAGTCATTTTCACAATGTTGATTCTTCCAATCCAAGAACATGGTATATCTCTCCATCTATTTGTATCATCTTTAATTCCTTTCATCAGTGTCTTACAATTTTCTGCATACAGGTCTTTTGTCTCCTTAGGTAGGTTTATTCCTAGATATTTTATTCTTTTTGTTGCAATGGTAAATGGGAGTGTTTTCTTGATTTCACTTTCAGATTTTTCATCCTTAGTGTATAGGAATGCCAGAGATTTCTGTGCATTAATTTTGTATCCTGCTACTTTACCAAATTCATTGATTAGCTCTAGTAGTTTTCTGGTAGCATCTTTAGGATTCTCTATGTATAGTATCATGTCATCTGCAAACAGTGACAGCTTTACTTCTTCTTTTCCGATTTGGATTCCTTTTATTTCCTTTTCTCTCTGATTGCTGTGGCTAAAACTTCCAAAACTATGTTGAATAAGAGTGGTGAGAGTGGGCAACCTTGTCTTGTTCCTGATCTTAGTGGAAATGCTTTCAGTTTTTCACCATTGAGGACGATGTTGGCTGTGGGTTTGTCATATATAGCCTTTATTATGTTGAGGAAAGTTCCCTCTATGCCTACTTTCTGCAGGGTTTTTATCATAAATGGGTGTTGAATTTTGTCAAAAGCTTTCTCTACATCTATTGAGATGATCATATGGTTTTTCCCCTTCAATTTGTTAATATGGTGTATCACGTTGATTGATTTGCATATATTGAAGAATCCTTGCATACCTGGAATAAACCCCACTTGATCATGGTGTATGATCCGTTTAATGTGCTGTTGGATTCTGTCTGCTAGTATTTTGTTGAGGATCTTTGCATCTATGTTCATCAGTGATATTGGCCTGTAGTTTTCTTTCTTTGTGACATCCTTGTCTGGTTTTGGTATCAGGGTGATGGTGGCCTCGTAGAATGAGTTGGGGAGTGTTCCTCCCTCTGCTATATTTTGGAAGAGTCTGAGAAGGATAGGTGATAGCTCTTCTCTAAATGTTTGATAGAATTCGCCTGTGAAGCCATCTGGTCCTGGGCTTTTGCTTGTTGGAAGATTTTTAATCACAGTTTCAATTTCAGTGCTTGTGATTGGTCTGTTCATATTTTCTATTTCTTCCTGATTCAGTCTTGGCAGGTTGTGCCTTTCTAAGAATTTGTCCATTTCTTCCTGGTTGTCCATTTTATTGGCATAGAGTTGCTTGTAGTAATCTCTCATGATCTTTTGTATTTCTGCAGTGTCAGTTGTTACTTCTCCTTTTTCATTTCTAATTCTATTGATTTGAGTCTTCTCCCTTTTTTTCTTGGTGAGTCTGGCTAATGGCTTATCAATTTCGTTTATCCTTTCAAAGAACCAGCTTTTAGTTTTATTGATCTTTGCTATCATTTCCTTCATTTCTTTTTCATTTATTTCTGATCTGATTTTTATGATTTCTTTCCTTCTGCTAACTTTGGGGGTTTTTTGTTCTTCTTTCTCTAATTGCTTTAGGTGCAAGGTTAGGTTGTTTATTCGAGATGTTTCCTGTTTCTTAAGGTAGGATTGTATTGCTATAAACTTCCCTCTTAGAACTGCTTTTGCTGCATCCCATAGATTTTGAGTCATCGTGTCTCCATTGTCATTTGTTTCTAGGTATTTTTTGATTTCCTCTTTGATTTCTTCAGTGATCACTTCGTTATTAAGTAGTGTATTGTTTAGCCTCCATGTGTTTGTATTTTTTTACAGATCTTTTCCTGTAATTGATATCGAGTCTCATAGCGTTGTGGTCGGAAAAGATACTTGATACAATTTCAATTTTCTTAAATTTACCAAGGCTTGATTTGTGACCCAAGATATGATCTATCCTGGAGAATGTTCCACGAGCACTTGAGAAAAATGTGTATTCTGTTGTTTTTGGATGGAATGTCCTATAAATATCAATTAAGTCCATCTCGTTTAATGTATCATTTAAAGCTTGTGTTTCCTTATTTATTTTCATTTTGGATGATCTGTCCATTGGTGAAAGTGGGGTGTTAAAGTCCCCTACTATGAATGTGTTAGTGTTGATTTCCCCTTTTATGGCTGTCAGTATTTGCCTTATGTATTGAGGTGCTCCTATGTTGGGTGCATAAATATTTACAATTGTTATATCTTCTTCTTGGATCGATCCCTTGATCATTATGTAGTGTCCTTCTTTGTCTCTTCTAATAGTCTTTGTTTTAAAGTCTATTTTGTCTGATATGAGAATTGCTACTCCAGCTTTCTTTTGGTTTCCATTTGCATGAAATACCTTTTTCCATCCCCTTACTTTCAGTCTGTATGTGTCTCTACGTCTGAAGTGGGTCTCTTGTAGACAGCAAATATATGCGTCTTGTTTTTGTATCCATTCAGCCAATCTGTGTCTTTTGGTGGGAGCATTTAGTCCATTTACATTTAAGGTAATTATCGATATGTGTGTTCCCATTCCCATTTTCTTAATTGTTTTGGGTTCGTTATTGTAGGTCTTTTCCTTCTTTTGTGTTTCTTGCCTAGAGAAGTTCCTTTAGCAGTTGTTGTAGAGCTGGTTTGGTGGTGCTGAACTCTCTCAGCTTTTGCTTGTCTGTAAAGGTTTTAATTTCTCCATCAAATCTGAATGAGATCCTTGCTGGGTAGAGTAATCTTGGTTGCAGGTTTTTCTCCTTCAACACTTTCAATATGTCCTGCCACTCCCTTCTGGCTTGCAGAGTTTCTGCTGAAACATCAGCTGTTAACCTTATGGGGATTCCCTTGTGTGTTATTTGTTGTTTTTCCCTTGCTGCTTTTAATATGTTTTCTTTGTATTTAATTTTTGACAGTTTGATTAATATGTGTCTTGGCATATTTCTCCTTGGATTTATCCTGTATGGGACTCTCTGTGCTTCCTGGACTTGATTAACTATTTCCTTTCCCTTATTAGGGAAGTTTTCAACTATAATCTCTTCAAATATTTTCTCAGTCCCTTTCTTTTTCTCTTCTTCTTCTGGAACCCCTATAATTCGAATGTTGGTGCGTTTAATGTTGTCCCAGAGGTCTCTGAGACTGTCCTCAGTTCTTTTCATTCTTTTTTCTTTATTCTGCTCTGCAGTAGTTATTTCCACTATTTTATCTTCCAGGTCACTTATCCGTTCTTCTGCCTCAGTTATTCTGCTATTGATCCCATCTAGAGTATTTTTCATTTCATTTATTGTGTTCATCATTGTTTGTTTCATCTTTAGTTCTTCTAGGTCCTTGTTAACTGATTCTTGCATTTTGTCTATTCTATTTCCAAGATTTTGGATCATCTTTACTATCATTATTCTGAATTCTTTTTCAGGTAGACTGCCTATTTCCTCTTCATTTGTTAGGTCTCATGGGTTTTTATCTTGCTCCTTCATCTGCTGTGTGTTTTTCTGTCTTTTCATTTTGCTTATCTTACTGTGTTTGGGGTCTCCTTTTTGCAGGCTGAAGGTTCGTAGTTCCTGTTATTTTTTGTGTCTGTCCCCAGTGGCTAAGGTTGGTTCAGTGGGTTGTGTAGGCTTCCTGGTGGAGGGGACTAGTGCCTGTGTTCTGGTGGATGAGGCTGGATCTTGTCTTTCTGGTGGGCAGGTCCACGTCTGGTGGTGTGTTTTGGGGTGTCTGTAGACTTATTATGATTTTGGGCAGCCTCTCTGCTAATGGGTGGGGTTGTGTTCCTGTCTTGCTAGTTGTTTGGCATAGGATGTCCAGCACTGTAGCTTGCTGGTCGTTGAGTGAAGCTGGGTGCTGGCGTTGAGATGGAGATCTCTGGGAGATTTTCGCTGTTTGACATTATGTGCAGCTGGGAGGCCTCTTGTGGACCAGTGTCCTGAAGTTGGCTCTCCCACCTCAGAGGCACAGCACTGATTCCTGGCTGCAGCAC
Source organism: Leucopleurus acutus (assembly GCF_964270905.1). Lineage (NCBI taxonomy): Eukaryota > Metazoa > Chordata > Mammalia > Artiodactyla > Delphinidae > Leucopleurus > Leucopleurus acutus. Next base: position 44,035 of record NW_028138808.1, on the reverse strand, counting down.
CAAGAGCCTTTCATCCACAGGGCTCCTTAATTTGGGATGATTCGTTGTCTATTCATGTATTCCACAGATGCAGGGTACATCAAGTTGATTGTGGAGCTTTAATCCGCTGCTTCTGAGGCTGCTGGGAGAGATTTCCCTTTCTCTTCTTTGTTCTCACAGCTCCCAGGGGCTCAGCTTTGGATTTGGCCCCGCCTGTGCGTGTAGGTCGCCGGAGGGCGTCTGTTCTTTGCTCAGACAGGACGGGGTTAAAGGAGCCGCTGATTCGGGGGCTCTGGCTCACTCAGGCCGGGGTGGGGGTGGGGGGGTAGGGAGGGTCACGGAGTGTGGTGTGGGCCTGCGGCGGCAGAGGCCGGCGTGACGTTGCTAGCCTGAGGCGCGCCGTGCGTTCTCCCGGGGGAGTTGTCCCTGGATCCCGGGACCCTGGCAGTGGCGGGCTGCACAGGCTCCCCAGAAGGGGGTGTGGACAGTGACCTGTGTTCGCACACAGGCCTCCTGGTGGCGGCAGCAGCGGCCCTAGCGTCTCATGTCCGTCTCTGTGCTCCTCACTTTTAGCCGCGGCTCGCGCCCGTCCTTGGAGCTCTCCCAAGCAGCGTTCTTAATCCCCTCTCCTCGCGAACCAGGAAACAAGGAGAGAAGAAAAAGTCTCTTGCCTATTCGGCAGGTCCAGACCCCTCCTCGGACTCCCTCCCGGCTAGCCGCGGCGCACCAACGCCCTGCAGGCTGTGCTCACGCAGCCAACCCCAGTCCTCTCCCGGCGCTCCGACAGAAGCCGGAGCCTCAGCTCCCAGCCCCGCCCGCCCCGGCGGGTGAGCAGACAAGCCTCTCGGCTGGTGAGTGCCGTTCGGCCCGATCCTCTGCGCTGGAATCTCTCCGCTTTGCCCTCCGCACCCTTGTTGCTGTGCTCTCCTCCGTGGCTCCCAAGCTCCCCCACTCCGCCACCCGAAGTCTCCGCCCGCGAAGGGGCTCCTAGTGTGTGGACACTTTTGCTCCTTCACAGCTCTCTCCCGCTGGTGCAGGGCCCGTCCCTATCCTTTTGTCTCTGTTTAGTTTTTTCTTTTGCCCTAACCAGGTACGTGGGGGGTTCCTTGCCTTTTGGGAGGTCTGAGGTCTTCTGCCAGCGTTCAGTAGGTGCTCCGTAGGAGTTGTTCCACGCATAGATGTATTTCTGGTGTATCTGTGGGGAGGAAGGTGATCTCCGCGTCTTACTCTTCTGCCATCTTCCCGGAAGTTTCTGGAACAAATTATTAATATATGCAAAAATTGAAATGAACTTCAAGGGAATGATGCCGAGGGAAAAATTTTGAAAAGCCGATCTCCGAAGATTAAGTAATTCATGATTATGTTTACATATTTTTCTTAAAATAACAAAACCGTGGAGATGGAGAACAGTTTAGAAGTTGCCAAGGGTTAGAGATGGGGGTAGAAGGTACAGCGGGGGAACTCTGTGAGGTTTTTGTGGTTCCAGTACAAATAATACAGCAATCTTGGTTTTAATCCCTAAAGATTTCTAAAAGCAATTCCTAATAAGAGGTGTCCAGATATTTAGTAATGGCAGATTAGAGGTATAGCTCCCCAACATAACAACTTCAAAAGAGAACATACTAATTCAATGCATATGTTAATTTCAAAAAAAGGCCAGTCACAATACTTAAATGGTATATATCTTAACTATATTATTCTAAGTATCCAGCTATACCAGATGGACTAGCAAGATTTTCTGTACATTCAACCTTATTTAAGACAGTAAATCTTATAAGACAGTTAGAAAAAGAAAAAAAAAAAAACAAACCTCAACTACAGTTGGATATTCTCATAGGAAGATGAGGTGCAAATATGCAGCAGCGGTTCAAAAGCTTAAGCAGTGGCACCTAAATTTGGTTGTGCATTAGAATCATCTGAAGCACTTTTTAAAAACCCTCACACTAACGGTTGGTCATCGTAGACCAATAAAATCATTTTAAATCTCCTCAGACGATGCCAATGTCTAGCCAGAACTGAGAACCAGCGGACTAAGCAGAAGGGGATGTTTCTACAAAGATCTCTTAACAATAAGTCCTTTCACCCAATCAGATTTACCTCCCCGCAAAGGGCTAAAGAACGCTAGTGTTGTCCATACTTGCTTAGCTTTAATTAGCACTTGTGACTTGCCCAAAACCTAGATCATGTTTCCCCTAAATTTCATGTTATTCCCTACGTTTTTCAAACCCAGGGCTAAGGGGTTTGCCAGGATGAGATTTTAAGTGCTCACACAGGGGAAGTCCCTGGCAAACCAGGACAGCGGTCCCTCTACATTGAAATGTAAAGCATCCTAAATAACCCTGCCACTGCTCCCAGATCCTAGTCTGTGCCAACCAGTGGAGAAAAGGCATTCTCCATTACTACCACGGCAAATGCTGCTGTACTTGCCTTGGCTGGTCCCTATCTTTTCCAGGCACCAATCCCCTTCACCTGCTGGTGGACGCTTTGGCCAGCTGACAATGCAGATATTTTCAAACTTTAAGGTGAATAAAAATCATCTGGAGGGCCTGTTATAACAGAGATCACTGAGCCCCACCAGAGCTGCTGATTCCATAGGGCTGGGACAGGGCCCTAAAACTTGAATATCTGACACATTATCAGGGGACGCTGGTAAAACTGGTCAGGTTGTTACCGAATGCAGGTTCGTCTGTCTGAAGCACAGTGAGGCCAAACAAACCTAAAGGCTGGAGTCTGGAGCAGAGAAAGGTTTATTGCAGGATCGAGCAAGGAGAGGGGTGGCCCGAGTTCCAAAACACCCTGAAATCTCCAAAGGATTTCAGCAAAGCATTTTTAAAGGCCAGGTGAGGGAGGGACGTCCCAGGGAATGTGATCAGCTCGTGCACAATCCTCTGATTGGTTGATGTTGAGGCCACAGGGCAGGTAACATTATCCATCCTTAGGTGCCAGAAGGTCTGGGGGCTACGTGCTCATGATCATCAAGGAGTTAATTTCTTCCATTGGGTGGTGGTTTTTAGCATCTGAAAACTCAAGAAATATGCCTGAGATACTATTATCGGAGTACTTCAGAGAGGAACTACAGCAGAGGATATGGGGGATGGGTCTGTCCTAGGAAGGCCCCATAGGGTACTGCTTGGTTACAAGGTGACCATACTTTGAGAACCACTGCTCTAGTGGCTTGGAATGTTCAGAAAGTAATGGAAGAATCCCTTCCCAGGTCTAGATTCTAGTATCGCCAGCTATTTTGGTGGGGGGAAGGGTAAGTTTTGTCCTTGCTTGGACTTCTTGTTCATTTATATCAAAGCCTATTTGAGGCAGTGCGCTCGGCAGTCCTGCAGTTCTGTCTTTTGCTTCAACAGTGTTTGGAATGAACAGACCCAGGGACGCTCCTTGCTCCAGCCCCTGACCACCCTCCAACCTTTCTTCCTGTCGCAACCTTTGGAATCAGCCACTCAGCTATCCTCAGCCTCCAGGACAGGCCAACACCGTTTTTTGAGCTTAGCTCCTTATCACTGATCAACCACGAGTTCCCAGGTTCGTCAGAATTATTCCATCGAGGTGGAGGCCGCTGTCCACCGCCTGTTCAACATGCATCTGGGGACACTTACCTCTCTCTGAGCTTCTATTTCGACAGCAACAATGGGACTCTGGACAGTGTGGGCCACATTTTTCGCCAACTGGCTGAGGAGAAGTGTGAGGGCGCCCAGCGTCTCTTGAAAATGCAAAACCAGTGCTGTGGCCGCGCCCTCTTCCAGGATGCGCGGAAGCCTTCTCAAGATGAGTGGGGTAAAACCCAGGACGCTGTGGAAGCTGCCATTCTTAGGGGGAAGAGCCTGCACCAGGCACTATCAGATCTGCGCGCCCTGGGTTCCGCCCGCGCAGACTCCCACCTCTGTGACTTCCTGGAGAGCCGCTTCCTGGAGGAGCAGGTGAAACTCATCAAGAAGATGGGCGACCACCTGACCAACCTCCGCAGGCTGGCTGGTCCGCAGGCTGTGCTGGGCGAGTATCTCTTTGAAAGGCTCACCCTCGAGCACAAACAGGAGTCTCTGAAGTCCAGCCGCCTCTGAGGAGCCCCTCTGGCATCAGAGCTTCTGCCTGAAGCCCTGCTCTGCAGCTACTAGGCAGCTTTGTAACCGCCCTGGAGCCCTCTCCCAAGCCTTGGACCAAATGGAAACAATAACGCTTTTTGCAGAAGGAAAAAAAAAAGCCTATTTGAAACACAAACAGAATAAAGAGGAAAAAAAGAAATATATATATATATCTATAAGTATATATATATATATTCATGTTTTTTTCCTTTTTTAAAAAATTTATTTTACTGAAGTATAGTTGATATACAATGTTGTGTTAGTTTATGCTGTACAACAAAGTTATTCAGTTATACATATATATAATTTTTCATATTCTTTTCCATTATGGTTAATTACAGGACATTGACTATAGTTCCCTGTACTATACAGTAGGACCTTGTTGTTTATCCATCATATATATAATAGGTTACCTCTGCTAATCCCAAACTCCCAATCCATCACTCCCCCACCTCCCCCTTCCCCTCGGGAACCACAAGTTTGTGTGCTATGTCTGTGAGTCTGTTTCTGTTTCATGGATAAGTTCATTTGTATCATATTCTAGATTCCACATATAAGTGGTATCATATGGTATTTGTCTTTCTCCTTCTCACTTACTTCATTTAGTATAATAGTCTCTAGGTCCAGCCATGTTGCTGCAAATGGCATTATTTCATTTTTTTTTATAGCTGAGTAGTATTCCATTTTATATATATCACATCTTCTTTATCCATTCATCTGTGAGTGGACATTTAGGTTGTTTGCATGTCTTGGCTATTATAAATAGTGCTGCTGTGAACATAGGGGTGCATGTATGTTTTCGAATTATAGTTTTGTCCAGATATTTGCCCAGGAGTAAGATTGCTGGATCATATGGTAGCTCTATTTTTAGCTTTTTGAGGAACTGTCATAGCGTTTTCCATAGTGGTTGCACCAATTTACATCCCCACCAACAGTGTAGAAGTCAGTCAGAAAGAGAGAGACAAATACTGTATGCTAACACATATATATGGATTTAAGAAAAAAAAATGTCATGAAGAACCTAGGGGTAAAACAGGAATAAAGACACAGACTTACTAGAGAACGGACTTGAGGATATGGGGAGGGGGAAGGGTAAACTGTGACAAAGCGTGAGAGAGGCATGGACATATATTCATGTTCTTTTAACATATGAATTGCCCCACTTTATCTGTGTGAAATAAGTTTGTTCCCGTTATTGGGCTGCTTCTCAAGCTTTGCTGCTCATTTGAATTACCTAAAGAGCTTTTAAGAAAAACATTGGTGTCTGGGTCCCAGCCCCAGAGATTTTGATTCAGTAGGTCTAGGGAGGAGCCTGGGCCCTGGGAGGTCTCAGAGTTCCCCAGGTGATTCTAGTGTGCAGCAACTTTGGGAACCACCTCTTGGCTTCAATCCAGCTAGTGATCAGATATTAAATCTAAGACACATGGGCTAGTGCGTGAGCTCTAGGAAGATTTGTGCCAGGGAAAATGATCGATAGTTGTGTTACTTCTCTGAAATGGATTGAAATTTCCAATTAGCATGAACAGGGGAGGGTGAATGGGTGAATGCAATAAGGTGTATCATTTACGTATTGCCCTATGTGTATGGCTAGAAGCTTTTGCAACTGAGGTCTGCCCTACTTTTCATGCTAATGGTAATGCTTGTCCTCCTAATGCAGCTGTAAACTTTATAAGCCCATAGGTAGACAGCATCACAAAATATTTACCCCTCCCCACTGGCCCACTCTCAAGCTTCTCTCCCCTTCCCCAATACACAAATGTACATCAATGCTCTTGAGACCAATATCAACATATTGACCTTCAATTCTTCTACTTTGCAGCTTCCCTCTTATCAGGACATGTCAGCATTTAGTGCAAGGACAAATGCTTGCCTCTTGGTGAGTAATGTAGACAATGCCTCCAAGAGACAAACAGCCCTTAGGGAGGGGGAAAAAGTCTTTCAAAAATGTTGATGCCCAGAGGAGGCATTTTCAGTCATCTCAGCTTAGAGGTCAAATATCCAAAATTAAAAAGGTTAAAAAAAAGAAAAAGAAGAAAGCAAGGAAGAAAAGAAGGAAACAATTTTCTTATCTCATAGTAATAAGGCAGTTTTCCTTAAAAAAAAAAGACTTAAGCCTTAAATTCTCTTTCCTAATCAAAATGTGCTTTTCCGTCTTTAGACTATTCCTCTTATATCCTGTATTATTCATGACGTTTAATTCTTGAAATAGCACATGGCTGAAAACAGAAGCTAACCTCTTGTCCACTATGAATTAAATCTTTTTTTCCTAGGACCTGTCTACAGTGTACAATTTGGGGTTTGCCAACATAATTATTTTTTCTGAAATAAGTTACAGCATTTTGCCTTTTCAATATATAGTTATACAATATATTGTTAACACAACATAGTTAATATAGTCAATATAGTAAATACAACTATAACACACGTGATATGATGCCACTGGTGATTTTCTTCATCCATGTAATTCTGAAATTTGACAGTATAGTTTTCATATTCTAATGGGCTGAGTATTACCTTTGCAAGGATAGAACAATAAAAGAAATTCATAATATTCTCGTGTGGTTTGCCCCTGGGGTGGATTACCATAATGGGGGGATATTTGAGCCTTTCCCCAAGTCATTAAAAAACCTCCAGCGAGCAGCCCCTTGTCCTCTCCAGGGAGTGGGGGGAAAGGATCTTTAATCATAATAATCCTGGGGGGAGAAATCTCAGAAATAAGACATCTGCTTCTGTGCCTTGTTGTTTTGCAGAATAGCAATGATTGCTTTAGCAGCTTCTATTGCCATGTGTGTACAATAAGTAAATGAACATAAATTGAATGAACGCATAAAAGAAGGATAAACCCACCCAGCTTAACAAATCCACTCTCTCACCTGCTGTGCCCTGAAACATGAAAGAAAGAATCACGGGATCATAAGGATTAATAAAATAACAGTCTCTGTTAACAATATTGACAGAAGGTATAGGAAAATTTGTCTGATGTGGGACCAACAGCTTAACTGCTTAATCCTTTTTTTTTTTTTAAGGGCAACTCATTCATTTATTGTTTAAAGATTGCAAGACAACTTCTGAATTTCTGTAGCACAGTTTAAATGTTTTACTGTTTTGATAAATCAGAGTATAATAGAAAAAACAATTAGTTTCCAGTAATATCTATATCTCTATTCAGAATTAAGTCTTCCACAGACATGTAACCTGGAAACAAAATCCTGTTACAATAAGCAAAGCTTCAACAGAGCTGCTACTTTTCGGGCCAGGGAAAGGTTCATCCCTATAGGAGGAGGATGTGCTATGTAAAATGGCTGCAAGGTCACAGCCTTGAGGGCGCTGGAAGTCTATTATCCTATCCCACATTAAGTAGTTTGGTGAACTTCAAACGTCCGTTCATCTGCAACCAAGCTGGCAAACTTTAACTGATATTTCAAGCAGGTAAAAAATAAATTAAAAGAAAGCCTTACACTGATGTTCCTTGATTCACACTGTTAAATGGTTCATTAACATGTAATTCTGGCTAAGAATTACATTTGAGACTCCTTGCTCAGATTTTGGTTAACAGTACAAATCTTTGAGAAATTCAAGTTCTTATTAATCAATAATTTGTCAGCTAGGCTACATTCAGGCATCAGCTGCAACTACAGAATAGGTGCACTGCCTCAGCGCTTTGGAAAGACATAATCTAGAACACTACTAGCAGACAAAATATCTGTTACTAGACAGCACAGGTGCAGTACAGCAAGACAAAAACATATATTCATGTGTGCCGCGGACCAGCCGGAGAAAGAGGATTTCACCGCCCAGGGTCAGAAGGGAAGGGGTAAGGAACTGAAGTAGCACCGAAGAATGGGGTCAGAAGGACCAAGACAATTGATGGTTGCAAGGCAAATTTTATTGCGCTACAGTTGCAGATTATCTAGACTAGAAATCGGAAGGTTGCCAGATGGTGGTTTACATTACCTACAGACTGTCTCGGCTCAAGGTTAACTTCCCTGGGAGGAAACCCATAAACCCAGAAGCATCAAAAATAACCTGCATGTGCAGGGGGAAGACAGCTTTGCTTGTCTCATTTTACATTCTTTCTGATCTCTGGGCCCTGGTGATTTATCTCCCATGGAATGGCACAAGGAGGGGAACAAGTAGGGACAGTCCCTTCGAGCAGCGGCGGCATGCCTGGCATGTCCTTACCTGCTCTCAAGGCTGACTGCTTCCCACAGGTCTTTTTTATTTTTTAACTTTTGCTGCAAAATAATTCCATGAAGTTTAGTGCCGAGAGTAGTGTACTGTTGCATGAGGATACGAAACAGACATGAGAAGATTATTATCAATAATAGGCAAATTATGGCCAGGGTAATAAATCCTGACAACCTTCCAGTAATCCAAGACTGAGGGTTTAACCACTTTAAATGATCCAGTAAAGTTTGAATTACATCTTCTGGCGAAACATCATCAAGATGTGTATTTTGTATATCCTGAATTTCAGCATTTAATTTCTTAAGATCAAGACTAATATTATTATCTGACCAAACACTCAGCAGATGCATTTTTACTTTTTCCCATTCCCAAATACAGTCACTGTACTTTTAAGGAGTAACACACATCCATGTATACTTTGCATGACAAGCTAAACGCATCCTCAATTTTAATGCTGCCATCTGATCTCCAATCCCCAAAATTGCGTTTTTAAATTCATCTAACTTGTTATTAATCCATAAATATATGTGACTTTGTAAAGATAAAGCAAGACTGGTATGTTGAGATAACTGATTAGCAAAGTGAGCATGATGAATACTCTGTGAAAGAGCAAGACCGGCAGTAGCCACAGTAGCAGACAGAGCAGCCGACGCAAGTAAACTTACTATTAGCCACCCAAGAAAGCGTCTCCTCTGCAAGGCTTTAGAGACTTCCACCCATGCCTGTACTCCAGTATCTTCATGCCAAGGTTCTCTCAGATGTACAGGCACCATAACATACATGGGTTGCTTTAGTATAAGCACAGATTGCGTTCCTGCAGAAGGGAACATACAACTGCTAAAAATACAATTAACACAGCTAATATTATATCCTCCTTTGGAAGAATTACCAATGTTAATAGAACCACACAAACGTGTATATGGAGGAGCAACACAAGTTATAACAGGTGTATTGGAATAAGTTAGAGCTAGTTTCCATATATCCCAGTTCTTTTGAAATGTGATAAACCTATCTATGATGGGAAAAGAAGAGATAAGAATTGACACCTTGGTATAATCTATAGTACACCATATTTGGTTATTATTCCAAGATGCATTGCAATGTTCAAAATTGGATCCAGGAAAGTTAACGGTCGTAAGGGGAGGCAATTGATTTTTTGATTTTCTGTTAAGCATAGTAACCTTACGTCCAGCTATAAGTATCCCTTGTCCTCCAAGTAAACACTTCATACAGAAATAATTTCCTGAATCTTCACCTGTAACCTTGGCTATAGTAATAGCGGAATCCCTAAGTGGTGAGGCGTATGAGATTTGACCTCTAATATTAATAGCTTGCCCATTTTATACCAAATGATGGTATCCTTAAGATCCTCTCGTCGGCTGGTAGCCGGGCATGTAAGAGTAATGTTGGTTCCTGTAAAACGAAGGATGCCTGGAGAGCCTGACAAACTAATTGATTGATCCGTTCCCTCATAAACATCTGTATGCTCATAACTAATAGCCTTTACACATCCAGTTTCCAGATTCAATGGGCTAAGACAGACAGGATGGGTACTAAACCAGTTAGTATAATTTACAGACATATTGATTTGTTTTATATTCCCAATAAGAGGCCCATAAACACTTATCATTGTAAAATACAGGAAACTCTGCTTCAGACCAAGATATGGGTTGTAATAGTGGAGGATAAGGTACATAGGCCCAGTAAGTTGCTGCATTAACAGAGGGAACACATGAAATGGTTGCCAACATAACCAAAAATAAAGTTACAGGTGTAACAGGATTATTCTGTTGTTTCACTGACTCTTGAGCTCATGAAACCAGTTGTTTAATTTGTCCCCAAGTTGGAACAGCACTCCTTTGAGTCGTCCTGGCAAGTGGTCTCCTCTTCTTCTTCTTCTTCTGAATCAACACTGTCAAATTTTCAGGAGAGGTGCAGAGCTTCTTCATCTTCTGAACTAGGTGAGCTATGGCGAGCCATCTATTTGCTTGACTAAGCGCTCAGGAAGCCAGCAAAGTCCAGGCACTGATCTGGGAAAGATACACACGTGACCACGTCCCCAAATCAACACAGGATCAGGACCACGCCAAGTGCTGGTTGACGGATCTTTCCAGAGGACCTCCGGAGATTGAGAGGCCAATCTTGGCTCAGCCACCAACCTTCCCCCTGCAGAGCAGCCAAATTTGTCAACAGTGAGAACATTTAAAATAAACAGAGCATGATTTATAAGGTTCTGTGGTGTTGTTCTATACAATTCCCCCCTTTTTATTTTTTCAGTAGTTAGCTTTAAAGATCTATTTGCACGTTCTATAATACATTGTCCTTGAGGGTTATATGGAATGCCTGTAATATGGGTAATTTTGTAATGAATTACAAAATGTTGCAAAAGCAGCGGGCCCATTATCTGTTTTAATAATTTTGGGAAGGTTCATGAAAGCAAAACAGTGTAATAAATGAGTGATAACATGTTTAGTAGCTTCTCCGGTCTGTGCTGTAGCACAGAGGAAACCAGAATAAGTATCGATAGTGACATGAACAAACTGTAATTTCCCAAAAGACGGAATACAAGTAACATCCATTTGCCATAAATGTCTAGGTAATAATCCACGAGGATTAACAACATAATGTGGAACAGGAAGGTGAGGTAAGCATTGTGGGCATTGCTTAACAATTTGTCGGGCGGCTTCACCAGTAAGGGAAAATTGTGCGTGTAATGTAGCCGCCGACTGACGGTGTAAAGCGTGCAACGGCTGTGCTGCTTGTGAAGCAGTTTGATCATAACTTACCATAATATGAGGGTGTCCAGGACATGGACCATGAGTATCAAGAGTATGAAGATAATGAATGCAGTACATTAGCCATTCTTGACAGCATGATGAACGGAAAGGAGGAGTACGGTAAATTGGGACCTGTCCTGCTTTAGGGAAAAGAGATTGAGGAGGAGGAGTAACTTCAACTCTATTCTTGGGAGGAAAATGTACAGGATAAAGATCACGTTTAGATCGAGTTAAAACATCTGCAGTCGCATTAAGTTTAGTCAATGGACCAGGCAAGTTAGAATGAGCACGGATATACAGACCTGCAACAGGACCATCATGGGAACGAATAAGCTGTTGAAGCAAACAAAAAGAGGATGATAATTCAGGGTCATTAGTATGTCCTATGCTCTCAGTCTCCAGAAGAAATCACAAGCTAATAAGATATTTACTATCAGAAAACAAATTAAAAGATATAGAAGGCAAATGTTTAAAAGACATAATGACAGCATACAGTTCAACACGTTGAGCTGAAGTCAAGGAAGTTTCTTTAACGAGGTTTGTTCCGTGGTCAGTGATTACAGTAGCCACTCCTGAAGAAGAACCGTCCGTAAAAACCAAAGGTACATGAGGAACAGGCTGTTGCCTAATTATAGAAGGAAAGATATGAGTTAAGTTTGCTGAATTGGATCAATTTATCAGCAGGGTAATGGCGTTCCAAGGTACCTGAAAATCCTGCAAGAGCAAGACCCCATTCATTATTATGTTGAAAAAGTCAATTTTGTTGACTAACTGAATAAGGGATAATAATTTGAGAAGGTTCTATACTTATAGGTTGTAAGCATCTAGTTCTACCTTGCATTATTAAATTACTAATAAGTTCATAATAAGGGTTAATAACTTTAGAGGGTGTAGATTTCATATGAATCTATTCAATAATTCCAACAGTTTGCCATAAGACGGCAGTAGGCACATGAGGAGTTGGACAAATTATTAAGAAAATTGGAAGGTGAGTATGAATTCTAGTTAATTGTGTAGAACTGATAGATCTACTCACTATTTGTAAAGCTTGAAATCCTTCTGGAGTCATAGAGCGTGAAGAAGAAGGATCTGAGTCACCTTTAAGATTATCAAACAAAGGCTGTAATTGAGCAGTAGTAAGTTTTAAGGAAGGCCTTAGCCAATTAATATCTCCAAGTAATTTTTGAAAAGCATTTAATGTTTTTAAATTATCAACTCGAATTTGCAGTTTTTGAGGCCTAATAGTAGTGTTATCAATATATTTTCCCAAATATAAAAATGGAGATTGTCTTTGAATTTTTTTTGAGGCAATGACCAAGCCAAATGATTGTAAGGACTGTTGTAAAAATTGAAAAGCAGTCTCTAATAAAGAAATATTATCAGTGGCTAAAAGTATATCATCCATATAATGTATGAGATATAACGATGGAAACCTTTTTCTCACAGGAGTCAAGGCCTGAGCCACATATTTTTGGCATAATGTAGGACTATTTGCCATGCCCTGAGGCAATACTTTCCATTGAAATCTCCTCATGGGTTCCTTAAAATTTAAGGAAGGCAAGCTAAAAGCAAAATGTTTTCTATCTTCAGGAAACAAAGGAATAGTGAAAAAACAATCTTTTAAATCTATAACTAAAAGATGATAATTGTGTGGTATGGCTGTTGGAGAGGGTAGGCCTGGTTGAAGAACTCCCATTATTAGCATAGTTTTATTAACAGCTCTTAGATCCTGTAATAACCTATATTTTCCAGATTTTTTCTTGATAATAAAAATAGGAGTATTCCAAGGACTACTGGAAATTTCTAAATGCCCTAATTGTTCCAGTACTAATTGTTCTGCAGCTTCTCATTTCTCCTTTGTGAGGGGCCATTGGTCCACCCATACAGGGTCATCAGTCAGCCAAGTAATTGGATCAGCAGTGAGTGGAGAATCCAAGGCGCCTAAGAAAAACCCAAACCTTGTCTATCACTTTTTATTTTCACATCAATAGGACAGACAGTTCCTTGTTGATTTGTTCCCAGCCCTTTTGTGGGAAGAAATCCTTGATACAACATCATATTAGAGACTTGAGAGTTTGGACTATAAAGTAATACTCCCATTTCTTTTAATATATCTCGGCCCCAGAGGTTTAAAGGCAGCCCAGGCAAAACATGAGGCTGGAAATATCCTGAATGGCCCTCACTATCTTGCCATTAAAAAAAACTGACTACTTTGCATAGGAGAAGAACTTTGTCCTATTCCGTGAAGTTCTGTAATAGTAGGACTAATGGGCCAACGTTTAGGCCAGTGTACCTGCGTCATAACAGAGACATCAGCTCCAGTGTCTAACAAACCTGAAAAAACCTTTCCATTAATGGTTCATTTCATTTCTGGACGTTCTTTCCCTATCTTCTGAATCCAGTAGGCAGCATTAGACGATCCAAAAGCCTTTGTTTCTCTCTTTTGATGTTGTAAAATTTGTCCATGAGGTACAAAGGGCAAAAGTAGCAATTGTGCAATTTTATCACCAGGAGAAATAGTTATTATATTTTTAATAGTTTGTGCCATGACTTTTATTTCTCCTTCGTAGTCAGAATCTATGACTCCTGGCATAACAGTTAAACCTTTCATGGCGACACTACTTCTTCCCAATAATAGTCCCATCAAACCCTTGGGTAAAGGTCCACAGATGCCCATAGAGAGGGCCTGAGGACCCATTTCAGGAGTTAATACATATCGGGCGGAGGTACTGAGCTCCAGTCCTGCGCTTCCTGGTGTTGCTCTGGAGAGCGAGGATATTGTATGTTTCTGTTTTTGGTTAATGTCTGATTGATAATTTGAGGAGGATACACAGACATTGCCCTTATTATTTGTTGGGGCCGGGGAAGGCCCCGGGAGGAGTTCCCCGACAGTGGTGGCCCATCCTTGTGGGCCACTGAGCAACAATCTTGTGCCCAATGTTTCCCCCTATTGCATGTAGGGCATAAACCAGGGATTTTCTGACCATCTGGAGGTTTCTGAGTAGGGAAGGAAGGACTAGGGTTAGAATTAAAAGATCTACATTCTCTAGCAAAAGGACCTGCCCTTTCCGCATTTAAAACAAGTCTTTGTTTTCTTTTGATTGTTTTTAAACCCCACGTTAGTTAATGCTGCAGCCACAGCAGCACCCTGTATATAAGTAGGCCCAATGCCTGCACAAAGGCGAATATAAGCCTCCAATGTTCCCCGTTTTCTCCAAGGTCGAATCGCAGCCTGACATGCCTTATTAGCATTCTCAAAAGCAAGCTGCTTAACTACAATCGTACCAGTGAGTCCGTCCACAATGAGTCTCCCCACCGCCTGTGACAACCTATCTACAAAATCAGCGTATGGTTCATCAGGTCCCCGTCTAATTGTTGAAAGGTCCTCAGTTTTGTGTGTAGAAGGACATTTCCTCCAGGCTTGTAATGCCAAATGATTTATTTGAGGATAAGCAACAAAGGGATAAGTTAATTGATCTTGTAAAGAAAGATATTGTCCTTCCCCAATCAGCATATGATAATCAACTGGAATATTATGGGCAGCATTCTTTTCTGCTTGTTCAGCAGCCCGTTCATAAAAATCAAACTTCCATATTAAATAATCTCCACCATTTAAACAAGCTCGTGCAATAGACTTCCAATCAGCGGGGGGAAGAGCTTCTCCTGTCAACCATAGCAGCAGTAAAAGGAGCAGTGGGCCCATATTGAGCACAGGCAGATTTTCAATCTTTCAAAACTTTAAAAGGGAGAGCCTGATGCTCCCTAGTAGCTTGTTGAGGATTATTAGGATCAGGTCTCTCTATGACGGGACAACAGAAAATAGGATCTTCTCCTCGTTTTATGGCTCCTTGTACAGCGTGCTGCAAGGGACTGAGCATTTTTACAGATGTAGATTTTTGAGGAAGACAGTCCTTATTAACCTGCAGCTTTCTCACTGACTTATCTATCACAGCCACTAGAAAATCATCCTCAGGACATTTCTCTCTTTTATGTTTACAAGCCTCATCTGTTAAGTCAAAATGTTCCTCTTCATCTAAAATATTTAAATTAATTAGCTCTTTCGGTTTAGGAAGCGGCGACACAGTAGCTGATAATACAGTCTCTCCTTCTGTCAGAGGCTTATGTTTTTCTGACTTTACATTCAAATCAACACTATCATGAGAAGAATCTAAACATATTTTTATCAGATTCCACAAACTATATGTAACAACAGGAGTATGAGTAGGCCCTCGAGACTCGTAATAATTTTTTAAATCTTCTCCAACTTTCTGCCAGATTTCTATGTCACCAGAGCCACCATCAGGAAACCAGGGAGATACACCATGGATATGCTGTAAAAATTCAGTCAACAATAAAGTTCAGAAACTTTATTACCCCGAGCTTTAAGCATCAAAAGTAAAACCTGAGCAAATAATTCATACATCTTTGAGCCCTTTTGCCCCATCTTATTTTACTTCTGACTATTGCCTTATGCCTCTATTCGTTTCACTTTTACTGGTGGCCACACATATTTTGCATAAGGGTTCTCTTACCTGCACTTTCTTTTTCTTTTAACTGCCTTCACGCTTCAGGTCCCTGTTCGAGTGCCACTTGCCGCGGACCAGCCGGAGAAAGAGGATCTCACCCCCAGGGTCAGAAGGGAAGGGGTAAGGAACTGAAGAGGCACCGAAGGGTGGGGTCAGAAGGACCAAGACAACTGATGGTTGCAAGGCAAATTTTATTATGCTACAGTTGCAGATTATCTAGACTAGAAATCGGAAGGTTGCCAGATGGTGGTTTACATTATCTACAGACTGTCTCGGCTCAAGATAAACTTCCCTGGGAGGAAACCCATAAACCCAGAAGCATCAAAAATAACCTGCATGTGCAGGGGGGAGACAGCTTTGCTTGTCTCATTTTACATTCTTTCTGATCTCTGGGCCCTGGTGATTTATCTCCCATGGAATGGAACAAGGAGGGGAACAAGTAGGGACAGTCCCTTCGAGCAGCGGCCGCATGCCTGGCATGTCCTTACCTGCCCTCAAGGCTGACTGCTTCCCACACGTATGTTGCCTTGTTTAAGCCTCAAGCCCTCGATCCTTTGTTGAAATACAATAATTTCATTCCTATGGTTTTCAATACCAAAAACTCAACCTCCAAGAGGGCTAAAGTCTAATTTGTACTCCAAACCAAGTAGCAGTGCAGTTCGCTACTACTGAGACTGAATCCATAAAGACTTCAAGACCACGTCCAGAAGACAAGTTATTATACATAATACCCTAGAAGGTCTGAAACATAATTATCATATACATAGCTGGTCCTTCAGAGCTTTTTACCTAGAACATGTTTTTTGATGAAAGTTATTTAATGTACTGGAGATAACTGTGACTTACTGATCAAATATTTGAATACTTATACTTACCTGGGATTTCATTTCTGCTGAAAGAAAAAGGAAGAACAGGACTCACTAAAACAAACAAACATACATTAGAAATGAAAGTAAAAATCTTAACACACACTATCACTTTTGGAAGCAGCATAGAGGGGCAGTCAACGGTAAAACACTGGTGAAATAGGTCAACACTCTAGGCCAAAAATCCATTATTATTATCATCAGTGACAGTACCACAACTGTGCCCTTCAGAATTAATAATCACTCCTAAGAATCTTCATTCGGCACCAGATGACGCGGTTAAGAGAAACACTCTGGGAGGTTTTGAATCAGACTTGGTTTTTTGTTAGCCAAGTTACAGGAGAATTTTTAAAGTGGGGGGAAGGGAAGAAGGAAACGGACCAGGAAAATAATTTAAGCCATCATCTATAAACCAACAAAGCACTGATAGTTCCGAACATTATGTCAGACACTAAAATGACTGATATAAGCTCAAGTGGTTTACACAACCTATAAAAAGACTATACCAGCAAAGTCCCCATTTATCTGTAGAGTTCAGAAACTAAAACAAGGAATATTTTAGCTTAAAAGCTTATCTCAAGAGAATCATACACACTTCACATGAATAAAAATACCTGAAACCAAACATTTTTAAAAGCTCCAATACCCAAAATATAAAGAAAAATATTAATCCAGAAGACTCAATCAATCCATGATAATCACAAAACGGCTGGGCAATCTCTATCTCCCTTCCACACTAACCATCCATCCTATGGAAGACCAAGGGAGATCAGACCTTCCAGACTTACCTTCCAGACCTTCCAGACACCTGGCTGCTGCAAAATTCTATGGAGACTCCTTGTGGAACAGCAGTTTCCCATCTCTTGTGTCTCTCCCTATCATGATCATGATCATGCAGGAAGCAAGTCTGGCTGTGCTATTTCTTATCATTGTCTGTCACCCATCTGCAGCATGGTATTGTACAGATAAGGAAAAAGTAGTTCCCTTTCCCCCAGAAGGTTGAGGCTCAGGTACAGGGTAATTCTCCTGTGCACACAGTCATTATTTAGGCCGACTCAGTGACTTCAACAGGCTTAATCATGTGATCAGGTTTGTTGCCAGCTGCGTAATGCTCCCACATCTGTAGATAGAGCCGCTCTAGGTCCATCGTGTATTGTTTGGTGTTGAACAGAGGGCTAGATGTTCTCTGCTTCCAGACTTTGCCACGAAGTTTCTTCAGGTATTCTAGATCAGTTCCCAGTTTCACAGCTATGTCTTCATATTCTTGTCTATTTTTAGCAATAAGCTCACGACAGCCTAAACAAGTGAGCTGGGAAGCTGCAACTCGGGAAGCAAGAGTCTCTCCTGGCATAGTCACCATGGGTGTCCCTGACCAAAGGACATCCATCCCTGTGGTGTGTCCATTACAGAGTGGAGTGTCCAAGCAGACATCAGCCAGCTGGCCTCTCCGAACATGTTCCTCTTTAGGAGCAACAGGTGAAAAAATGATACGGTTCTGGGGAAGGCCCATATTTTGTGCATACTGTTGAATATTAGGTTCTCCTACTGCTGGAAAACGCAACAGCCACAGTACACTATTGGGAACACGCTTCAGAATATTTGCCCACATCTGCAAAGTAGATGGGTCAATTTTATATAACTGATTAAAGTTACAGTACACAATGGCATCTTCCGGTAACCCGTACTGAGAACGTGTGGTTACAATAATGGTACGGGGAACCTCCTCTCCAGTGGCAGCCTTAATGTTGATCTGGGTAGTTGCCAGTCCATTGCTAAGACTGAATCCATTAACTGTTATCTGAATTTGTCCTCTGTTAATCATTTCAATAACTGCCTCTGCAATAGTATTCATAGGAATGACAGGCATATTAAGAGCCGTATTACTGCTGTCTGCGTTGTCTCCTCCATCAGGACATTTCATCTTGACAATCTGCACATCTGGGAGACTATCAAGAAATGCTTTGAGGTCGATGCCATTCAGCACAATCCGATTGTCATAAATGTGCCCATTGGACTGAAAATCGATGACTGCCTTCTTCTTCAGGTGAGGGAACATATTAGCATGATCACCAATAAAGAAAGTATGGGGCATATAAGCCAGTTTCTCAGAATACTGCTCAGCAACTTCAGCAGGTGAAGTTTCCTGATCAGTGATGATATAATCCATGAAAAGCACGCCACTGGTCCCAGGGTAGCCCAGCCACATTGCCTGAATAGGAGCTGGCCTGAGAGCAAAGAGTTCATTTCGAGCACCCCTGGTATAACCATTCATATTTACAAGGATGTGTATACCATCTTGATGGATGCGATCAGCTGCTTTCCCATTGCATGGAATCTGAGAAAGATCAATGAAATGATGGGCTTCTGCCATCACCTTCGCTCGGAAGTTTGTGCCATCATCTGGGCTCAGGGCATAACAGAATACCTCAAATTTATCAGGATTGTGCATGCCTGGAATAGACTGCATAAGATGAGAAGTAGGATGATTCCCAAAGTCAGAACTCACGTATCCTACACGCAGTCGACCATCACTGAGCTTCAAGTCTTTTGGATGTTCGTACGGTGGTTTATGAAGGACACCGATCTCATCCAAGCAGAGGTTCCCATGGCTCTCAGCAATAGCCTTCCTGAAGCCATGAGAAAGAGGATAGAGCATACTATGATGAGGCTGCACAGAAGGCAACCTATTCTTCTCCAGCTGGTCAGCCACAATGCTGACCAACTTCTTCATTCGCTCATCATAGTCTGTCCAATCACAGACAATCTGCAGGCAATGAGCCAAATCACAATAAGCGTCAGGAAAATCAGGTTCAAGCTTCAGAGCAGTGCGATAAGAAGCAATTGCTTCTGGAATATTCCCTGAATACTTGTGAATGGAAGCCAGATTGCTGTGGGCATCCGCAAGTGCAGGGTTAATCTGAATGGCACGAGTATAACACTGCAAGGCTCCCTGAACATCCTGCATCTCCTTTAGAGTGTTTCCCATGTTACAGTAGGCATCAGCAAAAGTAGGACTGATTCGAACAGCCTCCTTATAATGCATCAGAGCTTCCTGCAGTTTTCCCTGCTGCTGCAATACACTTGCTAAATTTGAATGGGCAACAGCAAACTCTGGGAAGACTTCTAATGCTTTACAATACAAGCGAACTGCCTCTTCAATGTTTCCCTGGTCTCCTTTGATATTGGCTAGGTTATTCAGAGAGTCTGCATGGATGGGACACAGCCGCAGAGCTGTATTATAACAATCTTCTGCTTCGGCAACACTGCCCTTCTCTTCCAGAGCGTTGGCTAGGTTGCAGTAAGCATCAGGGAAATGTGGTTGCAACTCAATAGCTCGCCTGTAGGTGTCTATTGCCAGATCTATCAGGCCTTGCTCATAGTATACACAAGCCAGGTTGGCATGTACCACTGCATGATTTGGGCTCAAGCTTAGGGCACAAAGGTAAGCTGCCACAGCTCTGTCAAAAATCCGTGCCTCTTTCAAGACATTTCCTAAATTGATATAAGCATCCAGAAAATTGGGGTCAAGGGTGACAGCCTTTTCAAAGTGATGAATTGCAAGCCAAATCTCCCCTTGTGCATTGAAAACACAGCCAAGATTACTCCAAGCTACTGCAAAGTTCGGTTGCGTCTCCATTGCTTTCAAATAACATGCCTTGGCTCCTTCCAAGCGACCCAGGGCTTTGAGCAGGTTCCCCAGGTCACTGCGAACACAGTACAAATCAGGATTGCACTGAAGAGCAGAGACGTAAGCTTGTACTGCCCCTTCCATGTCGCCTGCTGCTACCAAAGCGGCTGCCAGGTTAATATAACCATCGATGAAATCTGGTTTGAGATGCAATGCATGCCGGTAATGCTCAATTGCTTCCTGCAACTGCCCTCTTTCCTTGTACACATTCCCCAAATTCGAATAGGCTTCTGCCAGAAGAGGGTTCTGTTTAATTGCCAGAGTACTAAAGTGGGCAGATCTGTCCAGCCTTCGACACTGGAAGTGTAGAGATGAAAGTAATAAAAGTACTCCAGTATTGTCTGGCTCTTGTCTCCACAGCTGCATGCAGTGTCTCTCAGCTGCCTCAAAATCTCCTGCCTGATACTCTCGATGTACCAACTCAGCTAACCCTTGGAAGGAAAGCATACGTTTCGTTGGTTCTGTGCTGTCGGCCACGTTGCCCACAGAAGACGTCATCTGGAGGGTCTGCAGAGAGTGATAAAAGGGGGTAATTGAGTCCCGCTGCCGCCAGTACTGGCAAGAATGTTTCTAGAGGTAGCAAATACGAGGGCAGCAGCCGTACCACTGCTTTGGCAGGCTTAAGCGGCGGCAACAGTTACAGGCACCGAACCTTAGGAACTCTGGTTGGCCATCTACCTCTCACGCTCTTGAAATCTTAATTCCTAACCCTGCCCTCTTCCACCATTTTTCTCCTCATCAGGGAATAAAAATTACCTATACACTTGCCTTAGAAGAAATCAGAAGTCAGTAGTCCAAACACTTTTTAAAATTTTGTTTTCTGTCCAGTTGGAAAGGAAATACATGATTGACTTTACTTCATCATTCATATAATCAATGTGGAAAACATTAGGGCCGTGAATTTCAATACAGTAAGATCAGAAAATTTTAAATTGGCCTTCCCAAACCACTAATAAGTAACCAATGTTGTATATAATGCTAAAATCTTAGAGACTGAGTTTGATATTTTAAAAGTTCTGAAAGGATTAGCTAATTTCTCCTCATCATACCTCTCATGCCTCAAACCTGAGTATTACTTTTTTAAAATTAAATTTATTTATCTTTATTTATTTATTTTTATTTTGGCTGCGTTGGGTCTTCAATGCTGCGTGCAGACTTTCTCTAGTTGTGGCGAGCGGGGGCTACTCTTTGTTGCAGTGCCTGGGCTTCTCATCACAGCAGCTTCTATTGTTGTTCCACAACTCTATGGGTTCCTTTTTAGGTCCTATGAAGAACACTAGAAATTAATTCATGTAATTATAAGTTTTTGCAAAACTGTCAAAAGTGAGATATTTTAATTTCCATCAGGTAAGACCAGCGTCTCTTTCTTTGCCAATTTTCCTTCTATCATATTCCGCTATGTTGGATCATATTGGAATGGCCACAGGCTTTTTTGAAATCTGGCTAAGGAGATTTTCTTTTTTCTGTGGTACGCGGGCCTCTCATTGTTGTGGCCTCTCCCGTTGTGGAGCACAGGCTCTGGATGCACAGGCTCAGCGGCCATGGCTCACGGGCCTAGCCGCTCCGCGGCATGTGGGATCTTCCCGGACTGGGACACGAACCTGTGTCCCCTGCGTCGGCAGGTGGACTCTCAACCACTGCGCCACCAGGGAAGCCCTAAGGAGATGTTTTAAGTGAGGCTATTATGTGATTTTCAGACACCGCCATATGTAATTGACTATATACTATCGCATTACAGGAATAACTTCCAGTACTCATACTGACTGCTCTACTGACTTAACCTAGCACAAGACACAGAAGCATAAGGACAAAACCCACCTTACAATATAGCCGTGTCTTGCACTTCACAGCTCTCAAAGCATGTGCGTTTGAAGAAGAAAAAAAGAACTGAAAAGTACAAAACCAGAAGCTAATCTGTGGAAAATTATTTCAATCATCAGGCATGTGAAAGATAAGTCAAAGATTCAGTTCTCATCAATGCTTAGTCAAAACGGAAATTTTCTTCTGTCAAGAATATACTCCAGGGGCTTCCCTGATGGCGCCGTGGTTAAGAAGCCACCTGCCAATACAGGGGACAAGGGTTCGAGTCCTGGTCCGGGAAGATCCCACATTCCACGGAGCAACTAAGCCGGTGTGCCACAACTACGGAACCTGTGCTCTAGAGCCCGTGAGCCACGACTATTGAGCCTGCGAGCCAGAACTACTGAAGCCTCCGTGCCTAGCGCCCGTGCTCTGCAACAAGAGAAGCCACCGCAATGAGAAGCCTGTGCACCGCAACGAAGAGTAGCCCCCAGTCCCTGCAAGTAGAGAAAGCCTGCGCACAGCAACGAAGACCCAACACAGCCAAAAATAAATAAATGAATGAATGAATGAATGAATGAATGAATATACTCCATCAACAATGTGTGTAATGGAATGGTATGAATGAGTATTTTATCAGAATCCCTGTAATGCACAAACCTATAGCAGTACTGAAATCAGTAATGCATTTATAACAGTAAATACTTATGAGGAAGTAATCCATAGAGGTTTGCTCAAAGTTAACAATGAAAATTAATGTGACATTATCAATAATAAATTGTGAAGCTGAAATAAACTTTTCTAAACTATTAATAACTAGAAGCAAATTCTAATCAACCATGGTACAAGAAATCTATGTCTAAAAACTACAAAGTTTATTTCTTAAAATTTGATTTCGAAAATACATAAACTGTCGTATGAGGAGGCAGTTAAAGAATATATAGCTAAAAGAGTGGGGGAAAAGTTTTATAGAGACACATCTGGCAGTAGTTCATTTTTAAATGTCATTTTTCTAGATTTTGTGACACCTATAGTATTGATATTTGAAAGCATTTAAAAAATTGTAATTTGAAGATTTGCTACTTCCAGGTAGAATAAAATATTTTGAAGCAAAACAACGTTTCCACTGAGAAAAACAAAAAAAGCCAAATAAAATAGCCAGCATTCAATCAAAAAGTTCTAGACAAACCAAGAGATAGAATCATATGACTAAACTTCTAAGAAAAGAACAGATAATACAAAAATATTTACATAAGATATTGTGTATCTTTATCAGGAAAAGTCTTTATCAAGAAAAGACTTTAAAATCATCAGAATTAATATTATATTTTATTTGTATATTTATATATAGATATTTATATATTTATATAAAGAACTTAAAGATAAAGCCCTAGTTAAGGCAGTGACAACAGTAGCAGTGGGAGTGAAAAGAAATGGTTATATTCAAGCATATTTTGCCAGGAAAAGTCCAAGATCAAATGTCTGACTGCACACATGGGATGGATAGACGGAGTGGGAAAAATCAAAGTTAACTATAGAGGTTCTAGTGAAGATGGGGTTGCCGTCACCCAACCCAAGGGGCTGCGATCATCCCCAAGGTCTAGGAGACTCAAAGGGAAGGTCATGGTCAGAGGCAAAGTTAATTGGTGGGAAAATAAGACTCCCAGTCTCTCCATCTCCTTATACCAGTTTTTTTTGGTAACATCTTTATTGGAGTATAATTGCTTTACAATGGTGTGTTAGTTTCTGCTTTATAACAAAGTAAATCAGTTATACATATGTCCCCATATCTCCTCCCTCTTGCATCTCCCTCCTTCCCACCCTCCCTATCCCACCCCCTCTAGGTGGTCACAAAGCACCGAGCGGATCTCCCTGTGCTATGCGGAAGCTTCCCACTAGCTATCTATTCCTTATACCAGTTTTGTTTTTCTGCTCATATACGTAGCAGCATTTCATTCAAGGGGAATGTCATTGATCTGACTGGTCAAATTAAACAACATAGTTCAAGGCACATTTACAGTGGTTAGTTCCTCCACAATTTAGAAAGTCACATTCATAATTTCCCTCTTCCTACACCACGGAACACATTGGCCATTCCTCCAAAGTTTCCACTCCACAGAGTGGACCAGAGATGACGTTAGCCCAGAACTGAGAGCTTGGCATGAGATGGTGTCAGCCCCATGTAGAGCTCTGGCATAAATTATAACCCAACCCAGCTCTACAGAGAGCTCTGCATGGAATCCTGGGAGTAAACTTAGCCATAATAATGGGATTCTGTTTTTCATTTGCTTTTCTTCCTTGCTTAACTTTCCCTGGCCACTCTGACAAACAAACTTTCAGGCATTCCTGGGCCACTCACTAACTTTATTCCATTTTATGTCATCCAGATTCCCAAGAAAATTACTAACTATAAGGAGGGAAATTTGGAACATGGTAAGTGTTAGATGCCTGAAATATACAGGTCATTGAATCCAGTTAAGTAGCAAATTATCTGGATCTCAAATATGCCAGTAGAATAACAGACTAAGCTCAATTTAATGTACTCTTACTGGAGACACATGTAAATTCTGGGTCAATTTTGAAAAGGTTAAAAGCACATAGCTGAGATTAAAAGAAAGAAAGGAACACCTGCATGTTTCAGAAAGTAACAGAGAAATTAAATCCAGAGAAAGAAGAGTGGACTGATGTCTGTGGGTTCCGTTCCTTAGTATAGGCCTTATGTAAATAGGGGCTGGAGCTAGAAATCTAACATTACCTTGAGGCCAGGAATTTATAGACTCAGGATGGAACAATATTGAGAAGTTGGTACAGATATCCTACAGAAATTTCATGAGGAACTGCTTAGTCCATTAAGAGGGCCAAGGGCGGTGGTGAGGAAGATTGATATCTCTTGAAAACCTTCAGGTACAGAAAACATCAACACCTCTGAAAAGTAGGCCTGTCCTTCCCAGCGTTGTGATGGCCAGGTTGTCACTAACCTGTAAGGCCCTGTATGAATCAGAAACTGCAAGGAGAGTAATTCAAAGAAAAACAGATGCAGGATGGGTGTGGCAATAAATCCTAGGACCCTATCAGAAACAAAATTAAAACCACTCTAAAGGGAAATTTTAACAAACCAGAGCAGATAGTATCCTAACCAGAATAGAATAATAATTCTGAGGAAGTTACTTTAGTTATTTAAGTAATATTCAATATCCAGAGCAAAATTCACTTAAGTACTGTACTGGTGGAAACTAGGCAGCACTATGGAGACAATAAAAAGGTATTTACCATCAAAAAACATCAAGGTAAGAAAGATAATGTCTAATTTTTAATTATCCTGTGGTTTATTGAAATCTTTTGGAAACCCAAAATAGAGAAAACCTAGCAGGCAATGAAGACTTAAATCTTTAGAGATTTATCAACTCATCTATAAAAGCTTTATTAATCTCTTCTTTTAATACCACTCCTGAGAGGTATAAATGTGTCCAGTGATAGGGTTGAAGAAGCCTGAGAGAATTTCAATTGTTTACTATTCGTGGTCAGCTATTAAGACCTTTCAGGAGCATCTTGATTTTCATGGCATCATCCAACAAAAAGCAGGATATTTTACAGAAAGTCCTGGTCCACTTTTTGGCTTGCTTTTGTGTTTATGTTTTTGGTTTTCTCACATTGGGCGGTACATTAGGCTACCTATTGCATACTCCCTCATTCATGCATGCATTCATTCAAACAATATTTACTGAGTTCAGATATTTAATTAACACCCAATAAATGATGTTTAGATGAATGAATGCGCTTTTTATCAAAGTAAGTGTAAGTACTGAGAAAAATTACAGAATGTATGATCCCAGCCCCACAAAAGCGTATAATTGTGTTGAGGATATAACATATGCTGTGAAATAACTAATATATCATATTGGACAGTTTCTAAGTTCAAAAATGAGTTTTTGTAAATAATCAGAGCCTAAGGAGGACAAAGAAGGGACAGTTCATTATGGGTTGAATCTATCAATAAATGTACATTTCAGATGAGATTTGAGATTGACCTTAAAGAAAGAAGAGGACTTAGATATATGAACAGAGAACAAAAAAGACATGGTGATAGCATGTGCATGGATAGTGTGGCCAATATTTATGTTCTTCATTAAAGACAGTCAGAGATAACCCAAATGTAACTGTTTCCATGGGTCCATTCTCAGTATCCAAACAAAACGGCAAATCCTATCTTAGTAAAACTAATGAAAAACACAGTCTTTAACAAAGACATTGTGAAGGAAAGGGGGAGAGAAAGGCTTGCGTCCCATACCACACAACAAAACTTATTTAATTATTTGTTTCATTTTCTCCTTCTGAAAATTTCCTCTCCCTCTCTCTGTATGTCTCTCTTCTCCCCACCACATCTGGCCACACTCTACCAGCCACCTTTCCAGATCTTTCCAGAACTCTCCTACTTTCATTATGCCACAAGTTAAACATCTCACAGGTCTCCAGGATGCATCCTCATCACTTATTCCACAAAGACAAACAAAGGACACTTCTCAGGATCACATTTCTTGGAAGGAAGAGGTCACGAGGAGTGATTATAAATAATATAAGGTGGAGAGCAGTGACTTAAAATACCATTTTTCCTCTTAGAATGTGAATACAGGGAACTTTGGGAAACTAGAAAATGTAGAAAGGATTCATTGATAATTATTTATTTTCAATGAATAAAATAAAATGTAATAATACGGCTAAACTCTGACAAATTAACTTTTTCAAAAGTTGCTTTCACACACCTTCACTATTGGGATGTTTCATAAACACATCTTTCTTCTTTCTTTGCAGATACTGGCACCAAACTTTCAAACAATAAGAACCTTCCCATAAGTCCCTTGCCAGGCAAGATTAAGGTATAACAATCCAAACAGATTTTTGAAGAAGATAACTGGTTGAAAGCACAGGGAAAGAGCTGGGTTTCTCTTTTTCAACGGTCACATAATGAGTAATGTGGGAATTGGTTTACAAAGTCTCTCTCCATGAGGGGCTAAGGTTAAGATTAGAACTTCTGAGGCCAGAAGAGCAAAATAACTACAACAACACACATATTTTCAAGAGCCGCCCTTTGGATGTGAGGGATTGATTTTTCCCACTCTTTTTTCAGCAGCCCACCTGGTGTCTTTAGTAAATGACATAAGAGAATACAGTGTGGCCAAGAAGGCTTAGATTTCCTTAGCCCCAAGTCAGATATTCTCAAGTGACTGTCCACTCAAATTAAAAAGAGAGATTTACAAGAGGAAACTGGATACAACTGAGTGTACTTTTATTTCAGCCCTTTACCTGAATGTTTTGTTTTCAGTTCTCCACTGAAGTTGCCTACATTAATATATTTTTAAGAACATTTCCTTACGTTGAAGTATTCATTCAGTATATTCATTTACTATAATTGAGAAAAGCCAAATGACTTAGGCAAATTCATTTCTATATTGCCACAGCAGTGTATTGTGAACTAAATGACACCTGGCAGTTGTTTACTCAGATACTAACTCAGTTAGAAGGCAGAACAAGGATACCTACCCATTCAGGGAAGGAAAGGTCACTTAGCCTCTGTAGCTATCTTAGGTCTCTTATCATCACAGTAACAAATTGAAGACTAAAAACCATACAATCATCTCAATAGGTGCAGAAAAAGCTTCTGAAAAAATTCAATATCCATTCATGGTAAAAACTCTCCAGAAAGTGGGCATACAGGGAACATACCTCAACATAATAAAGGCCATATATGACAAGCCCATAGCTAACATACTCAATGGTGAAAAGCTGAAAGCATTTCCTGTAAGATCAGGAACAAGACAAGGATGCCCACTCTCACCACTTTTATTGAACAGAGTTTTGGAAATCCTAGCCACAGCAATCAGACAAGAAAAAATAAATAAATAAAAGGACTCCAAAATGGAAAGGAAAAAGTAAAACTGTCACTGTTGGCAGATGGCATGATACATAGAAAATCTGAAAGACACCATCAAAAAACTATTCGAGCTCAAACATGAACTTGGTAAATTTTCAGGATACACTAGATTTCTATATATAAATTTTGTATTTCTATACACTCACAGTGAACTATCAGAAAGAGAAATTAAGGAAACAATCCCATTTACAATCGCATAAAAAAGAATAAAATACATAAGAATAAACCTGCCTAAGGAGGTAAAAGACCTGTACCCAGGAAACTATATGACACGCGTAAAAGAAATGAAAGATGACACAAACAGCTGGAAAGATATACCATGGTCACGGATTGGAAGAATTAATATTGTTAAAATGACCATCATACCCAAGGACATCTACGGATTCAATGCAGTCTGTATCAACATATTAAGGGCATTTTCCACAGACCTAGAACAAATAATTTTAAAGTTTGTATGGAAACGCAAAAGATCCTGAATAGCTAAAACAGTCTTGAGAAAGAAGAACACAACTGGAGGAATCATGCTCCCTGGCTTCAGACTGTGCTGCAAACCTACAGTAATCAAAACAGTATGGTACCGGCACAAAAACATCCATCACTGGAACAGAATAGAGAGCCCAGAAAGAAACCCATGCACTTATGTCAATGAATCTATGACAAAGGAGGCAAGAATATGCAATGGAGAAAATTCTGGGCTTCCTTAGGGATGGTTTCATCAATTAATTTGTTTTCTTAAATGGACCATACTTTTCCATGTCTTTGTATACCTTGTGAGTTTTTTGGTTGAACATTTGGCTTTCAAATATTATAATGTGGTGTCTATGGAAATCAGATTCTCCCACTTTCCCAGGGTTTTCTTGGCTTTGGATTGTTGAAGGCTGTAGTAGTCTGTTTGTTTGGGGACCTTTCCAAACTAGTTTTGCAATGAGTGTACTCCTTATCGTATGTAGGCACTGAAGTCTCTGTTCCTTTAGTTCATGTTTACCTAATGTTTTGACAGAGATGTCCTTGAATCCCTGCACCTAAGACAAACAAAAACAAATATACACAAGCACATCCACACGCACACTCAAAACCACACACCTCTCCCCATTGTGCAGATTGCTGGATCACTCCTTCAACATTTAGCTGACCTGCACTGAGTTCAGGGCTCAGCCCATGGTAAAAGCTTAGAGACTCCTCTGGTGTTTTCAGAACATGCATCTGATCTTGAGTATGCATGTGGCTTTCTTAATTTCTCTGGACACATGTGTACTTTTTGTATGTTCTAAGTTCCCAAAGAATCTCCCCCAACTTTTGCTCCTGCATCTTATGTGGTCTATTGTATTTCAATGCACAGTCTTCTGCCCCAGCCATCTGTGCTTTGTCAGTTCACCTTGCACTTTTTTTGAGCAATGACCGCTGCTTTTCCAGACTGTGTTCCAGGTTAGCTAAGACAGAGATAAGCATCTTGTGTCAGTCCTTCAGGTAACTCCAAGACAGGTTAGAACAGATACACATAATAATCCGAGAGTATGGTCTCTTCTGCTCCCTCCTGAAGCAGGATTGAGGGTCCCATACTAGGAATGGTCTGCTGCTACTTTAAGACTATCACTGCATTAAGACCCCACCACTTTAAGACCACCACTACACTAACAGTAGATGGGGCAAGGGCAAGTAAAAATGCCACAAAGCTTTCCTGCCATTTTCAAATTGCCTCTTCCCTGGTTCAGTATGTGTTTGGTTGCTGTAAATCTTTGCCTGATTTCAGGACTAAGAGAAACTCAAGGAACGCCACAACAAGAAACAATATAATCAAACTCTCAGATGCCAAAAGACAGAGAAAGAATCTCTACTCCCAAAGGAGAAAGAAAAAACAAATTTGTTACAAAGCAGGGATCCTCAAAAAGATTCATAGCTAATTTCCTATCTGAAACCACGGAAGCAAGAGGCCAGACATATATATTTAAAGTGCTGAAGGAAAAAAATTGTCCACCAAGAATTCTATATTTGCCCAAAATGGTTTCAAAACTTAGGGAGAAGTTAACACATTCCCAGATGAACAAAGGCTGAGGGCGTTTGTTTTACAACTTCCTAACACTGCCCTATGAAAAATGCTAAATTGAACCTTCAGCTTGAAATGAGAGGACACTAGACAGCAACTCGAAGGTGTATAAAGAAATAGAAATCTCCATGGGCAGATACTAAAGCCAGTATTGTGCTACTGGCTTGTAACGCTAGTTTTCATTTCTTACATGATTGAAAAAACAAATGCATAAAATAATCATAAATCCATGTTATTGGGCTCACAAAGTATAAAGGTGTAATTTGTGACAACAATAATGTAAGGAGGAGGAATGGAACTGTAGAGGAACAGAGTTTCTGTGTGCTATTGAAGTTGGTTCCAATTCAAAGGATATTGGTTGAACTTTAGAAGGGTAAATGTAATCTTCTTGATAACCACAAAGAAAATATCAATAGACTATATGCAAAAAGAAATGAAAAAGGAATCAAGAGTTCACTACAACAAAATCGGCTAAGCACAGAAGAAGTCAGTAATGGAGTAAATGAGGGGCAAAAAATGCATAAGACATACAGAAAACAGCCAGGAAACAGAGAGAATTAAGTTCTTCCTCATCAGTAATTTTTGAAAAAGTGGATTAAGCTCTCCAATAAAAAGATAAATATTGGCAGAATGGACCTTAAAAACATCCATAATCCAAGTATATGCTGTCCGCAAAAAACTCACTTGATTTCAAGAGACACAAGTTGGTTGAAAGTTAAAGCACAGAATAAAATATCCCATGCAAATAGTAACAAAAAGAAATAAAGAGAGAGAAAGAAGAAGGAAGGAAGGAAGGAAGAAAGGAAGGAAGGAAGGAAGGAAGGTAGATAGATCTGGGATGGCTATGTTAATATCACACAAAATAAACTTTAAATCAAAAACTATCACAAGAGGAAAAGGAGGCCACTATATGTTGATAACAAGTTCAATCTATCAAGAAGATATAACAACTATAAACATATATGTACCAAACATCCCCCAAATATGTGAAGCAGACATTGACAGAATTGAAGGAAGAAATAGATACTTCTAAAATAATAGTTCGAGATCAATACCTTGCTTTCAATAATGGATAACACATCTAGACAGTAGATCAGTAGAGAGGTAGGGGGACTGAATAACACATTTAACCAACTAAACCTAACAGCCATATATAGATCACTCCACTCAACAACAGCAGAATACACATTTTTCTCAAGTACACATGGAACATTCTCCAGGAAAGACCATATGTTACGCCACAATACAAGTACCAATACATTGTTAAGAAACTGAAATCATACAAAGTATCTTCTTTAGCCACAGTGAAATGAAGGTAGAAATCAA
This sequence comes from Leucopleurus acutus, assembly GCF_964270905.1. NCBI lineage: Eukaryota > Metazoa > Chordata > Mammalia > Artiodactyla > Delphinidae > Leucopleurus > Leucopleurus acutus. Next base: position 12,824 of record NW_028138808.1, on the reverse strand, counting down.
TAACAGAACCATTGGTAGCCATTTCCCATCATGCCTGCCACACATGATATAAAGCAATGAAGGGAAAAACATACTTGACCATTTAGAAAAGTGGGAAAGAGGACATACCATTGACACAGAGTGTGTGCTGTTTCCCGTTGTCAGGGATAGAAATAAATTAGCATCATTTATTCATTAGTGTGTTAATTTCTTGGTCAATCATTGCACAGCCAGTGTTTCTGCCTGATGGGAAGTTTTCCTATACTCAGTGTTGAGTGGAGACAACCTTGAAAGGGACATTTAAAAGGATTATACTGTGATGGGCTTAGCAGTACCCTTCCTCCTATGCCAGTATTTAGGCTGGGGTATTTCCATGCAGTGTGTACAATCGTAGGCCCCAGGTAACCAGAATTTAGTTGGATTCGTTTTGTTAATACATTCCCTCAGTACTTTGTCTTTTATTTGACTGGTGCATTTACTTCATTCTTTATTATCACTGCGAAACAACTTTGTTTCCTGTTCAGATGCCAAAAAGTGGATATCAATACCTCCTGAGTTTTACACATCACAGGTCTGTTTTACATATCAGAGACAGAGACAGCAACTATTTCCAATGACTTTGAGACATGCTTTGAAAATGTGATTAACACGTGGAGTGTTGAAATGTGTGTCGAGCTCATTATACTTGCTCTAAAAGGTTTCAAACTGCAAAGATTTAAAAATCTTTATCTTTGAATAGTTTTCCTGTGCTGTCCCTTTGTGTCAGACTGTTAATGTGCAGTCTGGCACCTTCAAATAACATGGCTTTGTAACCAATTATTTACATGTTGTTTTATCCACAGAGAATCTTTTTTTTAATAAATTTATTTATTTTTGGCTGTGTTGGGTCTTTGTTGCTGCACATGGGCTTTCTCTAGTTGGGGCAAGTGGGGGCTACTCTACATTGTGGTGTGCAGGCTCCTCATTGCTGTGGCTTCTCTCGTTGCGGAGCACGGGCTCTAGGCGCTAGGGTTTCAGTAGTTGTGGCACGTGGGCTTCAGTAGTTGTGGCTCAGTGGCCCTAGAGCACAGGCTCAGAAGTTGTGGCGCACGGGCTTAGTTGCTCCGCGGCATGTGGGATCTTCCCAGACCAGGGCCCGAACCCATGTCCCCTGCACTGGCAGGAGGATTCCCAACCACTGTGCCACCAGGGAAGTCCCCACACAGAGAATCTTAAGGTCAAAACATACAACTCGATTAACTACACTTCCTCCTGTTCACATTTCCCTCATCTTTTCTTCATCTTCTATGTTTCCTTGGCCCTGTTTATATTAAGTGCTTTTGCCATTATATTTGATTGTCTGTATTCCGGTGAGTTACCACAATGCTTTATGAGATATGGTAGGATATAAATGCATTTAGGTAATATATATATATATATATATATATATATATATATATATATATATATATATGTAGTTTGCTTGAGTGCAGTGTTTTTTGTTTTCTGTATTGAATTCATTAGCATGGGTCGGTATAAAATTTAGCATAGGTCAATATGTAATTTGTAAACTAATAAGGTCTTAAAAGTGAGGAATTAAGTGTTTTAAATTTAATTATTTATTGTAAAGAGCAGAATAGCATACATCAACAGGTGCCTAAGGAAAATTTGTATTCTAATCTGGAACTCTCATGAACACTTTTTTTTCTTCTAATGGTATGATAGTAGGCCATTTGATTATTTCTATTTTTAATGGCTTTAACTTTAGAACAATGAAATATTCGTAAAGTTTAAAAAGTATTTTTCTTTATTTGATGCGGGTGGGATACTGGAGAAATGAAAGGTCAAACACCTATTGAGGAATCCATACTTGTCTATATATTGTGTACTTTTATTTCAATAACTGATTTAAAATTCCTAAAAGGATGCTATAATAAGTTATTATGCCATTTTACAGACTGAATTAAGTGAATTTCAGGGAGGTATGAAACTTGCCTAATGTTATCCAGCTGCCAAGCGGTAGGAGTGAGAATTAAATCCAGGTATACCTATCGCCAAAGTTTCTGCTCATCTCTTTACATCATCCACTTTTAATAGCCAATGCTTTCCTGCTTACAAATATGACTGAGGTTTCCAGACAGTCAACATTCCTTTGTAATCAGATAGAAAAATTACTGTTGATTCTCTAAAGACATATTCGTTTTCCATTAAGTGACTTTAGTTGTTCAAATGATACTTCCAGACAGTAGTAATCACACAGTTGGAGACTAAGAACAGAACTCAGGGATGTGTCTAGCAGTCAGTAAAGACCAACTGGGCTCACTGATGATATTTACGGTCATTTCCTCTAGACTAATATAATCTTATTAATAAGACCCTAATAATTCACAGTACTGCCCTTGCCTGATTGTTTGTTCTTCTCCCTCTATCACTCTCTCTTTCCCCATATTATTATTATTTTTGGCAATTTTTGGTGAATTAAATTCAGGGATTAGTATTCAGGAGTACTAGTCACAAAAGCAGAGAATCTTAGCTCACCAAAGGAAGAAAATAGAGAAAAAGTATAAATTATATGAATACACACACATACACACATGTGCCAACTATATGCTGCACTTCTCCAAAATCTATTCAGTATCTGCACATTTACTGTATATTAGCAGTAAGACCAGAAATGAGCGTAACGCTCTGTTTACAAGGCACAGAAAACAGACCCAAATATGGAAATTACTAGCAATGAGAATGGGGAAGAAAGACTACAACAAGGAATGTAGATGATATTTTTGTTTCCTAGCTATGATGCCAAATATTGAACTTTCAACTTGAGACAAGGAGGCCATAAAAAGTTGTATTAGTTTCCTAGAGCTGCCATGACAAAGTACCAGAGACTGAGGAGGTTAAACAACAGAAATTTACTCACTCACAGGTCTAGAGGCTAGAAATCTGACATAAGATGTCAGCAGGATTGATTTCTTCTCAAGTATCTCTTCTTGGTTTGTAGATGCCATGTTTTCCTTTTGTCTTCACATGGTCTTCTCTCTGTGCATGTCTGTGTCCTAATATTTTCTTTTTATAAGGACACCAGTCATTGGATTAGAGCCCACACATTTGACCTCAGTTACCTATTTACGGGCCTTATCTCCAAATACAGTCATATTACGAGGTATTGGGGGTTAAGACTTCCACATATCAACTAGAGCAGGACACAATTCAGCTGATAATAGAAGATAAGAGTAATTTAAGCAAGTAACTAACTATTGTTTACAGTGAGTTGCTTAAGGATATGAATTTACTCAAGAAAAACAAGAAGAAATTACATAACACTGTACGTTATACAAAGATATTAAATTAATCATCATAACATCCTGTGAGATGGGCATTAAATTAGACTAAGCAAGATGAAGCAACTTATCCAGAATTGTATAGTTGGTACTTTCCAGAATTTAAACCAAGTATTTTCCCACTTCCATTCTACGTTATATATTCCTTTCATTATTTGAAATGAATTTTGAGTCTTCATTTTGCTTAGTTTCTGAAGTTACATGGGGATAGAGTGGAGTTGGATATTTTCAGTGACATTCACACATGGGGAAGGAAATTGAGTGCAGAAGCTTCAGCAATGTTTCCATGGAGAACACTAACAACAGAACCAGAAACACCATTATCCTTTTGGTTCAGTGATCTTTCCTGAAGCACTACAAGAATCAATTTTAAGAAGCCCAGTGTTTTCCAAACTTTCACCAATGGGCTCTGTAGGGTCCTCTAACAGTATCTAAGAGACTAACTAGTTTCACATCCCAAGCCACTTAAGACAAGGAGTTCTGATTGTTCTCTGTGAGGAAATCAAGTGACAATCATAGCTGGTGATTTAGGATAGTTTCTTCAGGGCCCAGGCAAAACCTAATACACAGTAATAATCATTGTTAACTGCATCTTTGACAAGGATTAATCAGGTATCAAAGAGGTCTATAAATTGGGAGAAATTATGATCAAAGAGAAACATAGACCACAGATATTTAATTAATGCTCAATTTTTTATGAGTTTAACTTTGGTTAACCTAATTTTCCTTCTTCTAGACAATTTCCAATTCATCTCCACAAACAGACCAGAATAATCACCTTCCAATACAAGATTTATTGTGTTGCTTTAATTTAAAGCATACAGTGACTTCTACATTCACTCCACCAAGTTTTGCCAGGAGAGAAAAGGAGACGTGATATTTTGTCTTGAATTGGATATGCCACCATACTTGACTTAGCTCATCCTACTGGAAGCACTTTGAGGGCAGATTCTACAGTCTTGTCTTACATCCTCTATGGAATCAAGCCAAGGGAATCACACACAGTTACAGCTGGAAAAACATTTGTTCTGGGTTAATACTTTTAGCCTTTACCACCAAGACTTTATCACCAAGACCCATCTTTACAGTCTCTAAACAGGAGACCTTCTTGCCTTCCCTTTTCATATTGACTAGGAAGGTAAAGGGAAGAACTGAGTAGTACCCAAAGTCAGCTAGCAGCCAGCACAGATAAATCATCTGTGGAGATATTGTTTCTTTCAAAAGATATAAACATAAGAGGAAGTCCTAGTGTTTGAAACAACTGTGCATAATAAAATTCCATGAAAACCTAGAAATCCAGATGCAGATCAGTAACATATTGGTTAAATAAGCTGTTATGTTCATGCAATGGACAAGTGTACATACATTAAGAAGAACGAGATACTCTTTTCTATGAGATTCTCTTTTCACTGAACTCATCAGTGCTGCAACACAATGTTACATAATACTTTTTCTTTAACATTATATCAGGCATCCTCATCTTGTCCTGCATTTATTGCCAGTGTTACTAAAGTCTATCACTTACCTCTTTCTCTTTTAGACATATAATTTCTTCTTATTTTGGAAGCATTCATCAATCCCTTTTTTACTCTTTCTTTTAAATTACAAATGAATATTGAATTTTATAAAATATCTTTTGGGGGATATTTCAATGATTGTATACTTTTGCTCTCCTTTGACCTTGTTATATGGTAAATTATATTTTGTTATTTTATATTATGCTATTTATTATATATTGTATTCTGTTTACTAATGACATTTATTATATTATAATTTCATTATTTTTAAGGTAGCATTTTGTTTTAGATAGACAAAACAACCAGTGGAATAGGAAGCATCTTAAAATTAGATGCAAGAGCGTAAGGGAATTGAGATTAAAATAAAATTCACATTCTGGATCAGTAGCAAAAATTATTCAACAAAAGTGGGAAAATATGGCTATCATAGAATTACTAAATTCTAGATACAGCAACCAGTTAAAAGTTAAAAAATAATGAAAGTGTAAAACTATCAGAAACCTGGGAGACTTGAAATAAGTTATTCATGAGGAATACCTTTCTAAGATACAAAGAAAAAAAGGATACATTTAATTATATAAGAATTAAAATTTTCCTCATGGCAAAATGCACTACAAAGGTCAGAAAACAAGCAAAAGAAATTGGGAAATATATTTAGAAATGGATATGCCTTCTTTACAACTTTTGAGAGAAGCACATGTTTCTTTTTCCTTTAACCTGTTATGTGGGTATTAATCTATAATGTAAGTGCATGGTTCCTTTCCTTTAACCTGTAATGTGAGATTTAATCTATATGGTAAGTGCATGGTTCCTTTCCTTTCATCTGTAATGTGAGTGTCAACATGGGGCACTGTTTCCAAGCACAGACTTTGGATGTTCCTGTACTGGTCCCGTCACTGACCATCCACAAAAACTTACAAATGTTGCTTTACTTTCCTGGGGGTTAGAGTCTTAGCTAAGAAATGGAAGCAAAATAGAACTTTCCCCCAGGGATGATAGAAGGTTTAAAGGAGTAAATATGTAAGTGACTTGGCACAGTGCCTAGTACAAGAGAGATCAATATAAGTACTTCCCAATTTGTTAAAGAGACACATGAAAGAAATAAAATGTGGTGATTTCAATCTATTGATATATATTCTTGACATTAAACTACATTGGATGACCTAACTTGCTCGTGCTTTTTCTTACTCTAGTGAACTTGGGTAGCTAATAGCATAGTTTAAAATTTTTCCTTTTATATTTACAAGTAAATTTGACCTGTAAATTTCTTTTTCCTTACAGTCCTAATCTATTTTCAGTATTAGGATTATATAGACTTCATAAGATGAATAAAGGAGCATTCTTCTTTGCTACTCCCTAGAAGTTTTTCTTTGTTAATATTGATGTTATCTGTTTAACAGAAGTTTGATAGAATTCACCTCCCAAATGATCTGGCCGGGTCTGGTATTTTCTTGGTGAAAGCTTGTAAACTATTGACTTAATTCCTTTACTGGTGTAAGAACTCCAGCTACAATTTTCCGCTTGTGTCAGTTTTGGTAAACTTTAGGAGCTAGGAAATTGTCCACTTTACAGAAATGTTCAAATTTACTGGCATTTCATATATTCTCTGTTTGTACTCTCTGCTATAACATTGTCCTGATTCTTTCTGTATATTGTTTAGTTACGTTTTTGTTTTGCTTAATCAAAGTTTGTTTTTTTAAATCTTTTCAAAGAATATTCTTTGACTTACTAAATCACCTCAATTTTATACTTTTTTCTGTTTTATTAAGTTCTGCTCATATCTTTACTGTCTATTTTTCTATGTTCTCAGGGTTTATTGTTTTACTCTTCTGATGTCAATTAAAACACTTGGTTATTAATTTTAATAAATCTTTTGACTTATAAACAGTTGAACTTTTTGAAGGTTCCAGCTTAGTTGTACGTATCTAAGGGTCAGCTCCTCCTCATAGTTGCTGGCCTAAGGCTTAGTTCACCCTATAGCCATGTATATATTGACATTTTTTCCCCTCGACTTTCTGTGTTTTGCTACTTCTCACTTTTCTTTGCAGAGAAGCCCTTTGAAATACCCTTAACTTATTTTACAGCCAATAAGTCTTTAAAATACTGTGTATTTTTTAAGATAAATCAACTTATATAATTAGGCAGGAAATCTGACCTGCCATATTTTTAAAAACAGCATAATTTCACTCTTCTCCACGATTAATCTGCTGTATTACACGACCTTCGAGTTTTTAGCTTTAACAATGACATGTACTCTAAAAATGTTTGAAAGATCCTACCCAGTCTTTTAAAACATCCTTGCTCCTTGTTTCAGTTCTAGTTTTATGTATATTTTCTGCCTGGCACCTGATTATTCCAACATCTGATGGATGGCCTTGGGAATCTAATTCTGCTATTGATTGTTTTTGCTGATTCTCTCCACTTGTAGCTGATTTCTTCATTATTGTGTAAATTTAGATCATGAGCTCACGTTTAGCTAAACTTTATCTGTGGGAACGCTACAGGCCTGTGTTGAAGGTCTACCTCTCCAGAAAGGGTTTAGTTTTGTGTTTGGAATACCACCGATTTGGGAGCATTGTAAATTAATTTCTTAGCTTCTGTTTGCAAGACCGCAAATAAATTTGCAACCCAAACACTGTGAACACAGATCTGCGGTTCAGAATTCTCAAGATTTCCTACCTGTTTCCTACCCAGAGCAGAGGCCAAGAGAATTTGCTCTTAGTCTCCCTTTGCCAGCAGATATTTTTTTCTCCTGGCACACCCTTTCATTAAAGGTGAAGCCAGGGATAGATAGCTTTAGTTCTAACTTCCCATCTAGTAGGGATGGAGTCTTACCTCCTGCCTCCCATGTGGTCATGGCCATTTAAAAACAAGTCTCTATACCGGGTGTGTCATTCAATTACGGCCTGTATTCCAAATCCAGACAGCTGCCTATTTTTTATGGCCTATGAGCTATGAATAATTTTCACGTTTTAACTGGTAGCATTTTAAATGGTTACCTAAGTACCTAAATAATATCCTCAATTTTGCCTCTTTGGTCTACAAAGCCTAAAATATTTGCCATTTGGCTCCATAAAAACAGGATTTCCAGCTTCTGTTCTAAGCTATCAAGATCTTCAATCCACTCTTAATAGAGCTATCACTCTCACACATGGACCACCCTTCCTTCATGGGTCCTGCACATTTCGACTGCACACTTCCAAAATCAACCACGCACTTAAAAATAAGTTGTGTACATTTAACCTAGCATACCTAACCCTTTTCTTTTAGGAGAGTTTTTCAAGTAATCTTGCCCACCGTATTCTTCAGAACTTCATTAATAATGGCAAAAAACTGGGCTTACCTGGTGGCGCAGTGGTTGAGAGTCCGCCTGCCGATACAGGGGACACGGGTTCGTGCCCCTGTCCGGGAAGATCCCACATGCCGTGGAGCGGCTGGGCCCGTGAGCCATGGCCGCTGAGCCTGTGCGTCCGGAGCCTGTGCTCCGCAATGGGAGAGGCCACAACAGTGAGAGGCCTACGTACCAGAAAAACAAACAAAAAACAAAAAAAGGCAAAAAATTAAAACAACTTAACATTCAACAAAAATGGGAAATGTTCATAACAATTATAGAAGAACATACAGTAGAAAACTATAAACTGTTATTGAAAGAGTGAGACATAACCTTTTATTCTTAGAGAACTATGTTTATTTAGGTCCCTTTTGTTTAAATAAGTGTATTTCTGTGTATGTATGTATACAGTCATGTATTTATATACACATACATTATTTGTATGATATATTTATATAAGCATATGAAATACATACCTATACACATACCTTTGATTTATATTTGTATACATACACAGGAATATAATTATATATTATATATTTATATACATTGAACTGAAAACTGGTAGTATACATATATATCGTGTAGAAATGTGTGTCTACGTGCATGTGTAGAAAAGCAGGTTGAGAGATATGGAAGCATGAGTTAGACAGGGTTCAAGATTTTAAAAGTAGTTATGTGTAGGTAGTGAGGTTAAGGCCCATTTGATTGAAAATATTGCATATTTTTACATCAATTGTTATGATGACCAGATTCCTATGTAAATAAAATTATAATTAGCTATACATACTCGTATGTGTAATGTATAACCAAAAGATATATAGTTTTATATATGTATTATATTTATATTATATAATACAATTATACTAATACATTATATATTGTGTTATATAGAATATATTAACTATAGTGTATTATATCAGATAATAATAATCATATATTTATATATTATGATATAATTGTTTTATAATCAATATTACAGGATATATCATATTAATATTATGAACATATTAACGATATAAATACATTTCATTACTCATATATTTTGTCTATAATATAGGCTAGGCAAAAAAATATATTAATATAATACATAACTGTTATACACTAATATAAATATTAGTATATTACATTTATACATCAATATAATATTTAATATTGGTATATTTATATTATTTTTAATATATACATAGCTAATGCTCTTTAAAGCCATCTGCTACAAGTAGAATAAGACCAGGAGTATGGCCAAAGCAAATTGTAAAAATATTAGATTACTTATATTCATTTATATGTCATTTTCCTGGAATCTGCATCTGGCTACTAGAGAGGACACACAGCAAAATCAACAAAAAGTGCCCAGGACATAGGATCCTTTCTTCATTGGAACCTCAAAGGAAACACAGTGCTATTCAGTCCCCCTTCAAAGAGCCAAGAGCAAACCTTGAAGCACCCAGTAAAAGCCAATTCAAACAAAAAAGCTTTTCCACTTAAACTGGAAAACGTTAAGTTCCCAAGAGACCCCCTACATCAACCACTGAAGCTCATTTGGCAGTAAAAACCGAACAACAAGAAACGCAAAACAATAGGTGTTTTACCAAAAACACAAAAAAGCAGCTAATTAGTGTCTTTCCTGTTTGAGAGAAGGGGGTGGGAAGTGGGCAGAAGACCTCATAGGAAAGATAAAAAGAAAAGGAAAAGGAAAATAACACTTTCCAGTTTGACACTCAAGCTGTCTTCTGCATCCATTTTGTCAAGACCACCAAGTCAATGTGGAGGCTTTTTCCTCCTTCCCTTTTCTTTTCATGAGACCGATCACAACCAGCACTGCAGATTCCATCCAATTAAGGAATGCTGTTGCCTACAGGTGTGAATGAGCTGTGAGTAAAGTACTGAAGTAGAGGACACCTAAAGTGAAACGATTTCATGAATGTCCACGTGGCTGAGCAGCAAGTTAACCTTTCATAGATGTGCTAAAGAAGAAGAGTTGGGTTTTATTTTATTTACTTTTCCCTGGACTGTGTTGAATGACTATCATCGACAAGTTCAGGCTACTTTTTGCTGAGGATTAATGCACTGGGAGAGCTGAGAGAACACTGAACAGTAGAGCTGTCTTTTTCTTGACCAGTTCACCTTAGTTTCCCAAAGTCTAAGTCTTTCCCTAATTCTTTCTCCTTTTTATTGTAGTAAAATGAACATAACACAAAATTCACCATTTTGATCATTTTACAATTCACTGTACCATTCAGTGGAATTTACTACTGTCACAATGTTGTGCAACTATCACCACTGTCCAACTACAAAACATTTTCATCACCCCAAGAGGAAACATACACCCATTTTGAGGAGTCATTCCCTATTTCCCTCTCTTCCAAACCCCTGGAAACCACTAATGTATAATATTTTCCGTGTGTATGGATTTGCCACTGCTGGACATTTCATATAAATGGAACCATACAATATAGAGCCTTTCGTGCCTGACTTCTTTCACTTAGTTGCATCCATGATGTAGCATGTATCAGTAATCCATTCACTTTTATGGCTGAATTCCCTGATCCTGTTTTCTTCATACTGTTTGAATACAAAATTTAAAATAAGTTGAGAGTGAAGCTCTGTTTTAAGGGCATATCTACGAGGCCAATTCTTTTAAAGAAGGTGAAAAGGGAGATATTGTTGTGAAATGATAATCGTTGAGAAGCCTCAGCCAATTTGATAATGAAAAGTTTGGGAAATGTTGCAAAAAATTATCTGCTTTATATTAAAAGCCTTTTAAGCAAGGATTCAGGAGATTGTCTTTTTCTTGCAGGTAACTTAAATGAGTCAGAAGGAAATAACTGCGCTTTAAAACAGATTTTGAAAGGATTCTATTTATTCTTAATAGACGAATGGGAGTACAGGTAGTTCACATCCAATATGGACTCCCTGTGCAAACACTGTTTATCGTTTTAGCCACCACTATCGAATTATATTTCTTGAGAGTAAGGCAGCTCAATTCCTGCATATTACTTTTTTTTCCTGCATATTACTTTTTAAAATTCATCTATCAAATCCATTAATACAGTATAAACAAGAGATGTTCATGTTTCAGTGCAGTTCAAATATCAGGTATAAAGAACCACCAGCAAGAAAAAGAATCCTGTATCTCTTGCCAGAATGTGGTCAGCTCTGGGGTGCTTTGCTAGCTGAAACACATTTTCATTGTTAAGAGGATAGAGGCTGTTTAAGAGGGATGAGAGCCAAAAAATGTTAACTACGTGTATGTGTTAAGAACAGTGCTAGGTTATCTCATATTCTATATCAGCCAAGGCTCACCATTTTACATATGTGAAAAGCGAAGTTAAAAGTGTTTTAGTAGGGCTTCCCTGGTGGTGCAGTGGTTAAGAATCTGCTTGCCAGTGCAGGTGACGCGGGTTTGAGCCCTGGTCCGGGAAGCTCCCACATGCCACGGAGCAACTAAGAGCATGCGCCACAACTACTGAGCCTGCACTCTAGAGCCCGTGAACCACAACTACTGAAGCCCACACACCTAGACCCCGTGCTCAGCAACAAAGAGAAGCCACCACAATGAGAAGCCCGCGCACCGTAACAAAGAGTAGCCCCTGCTCACCGCAACTAGAGAAAGCCCGCGCATGGCAAGGAAGAGCCAACGCAGCCAAAAATAAATAAATAAATCTATTTTTTTTTTAAAGTGTTTTAGTAACTTACTAAAAGGCACGCAATCAGTAAATCTGAGCAAGAATTCAATCCCAAATCTGTCACACTGAAGTTTAAGCTAATACATGAGATTAATAAAAACAGCACTAAATTAAAAGTTCAGAGATATTTTTAATTTCATACTCTTTCACTAACGCTCTTTGGAGATAAATCATTTCTTTTATATGGGCCTTAGTTTTCACAACTATAATAGTTGGAAGCTTGACTAGATGATCTGTATGTAGTCTTCCAATTCTAAAATGTTCCACTCATTTGGATTCCTACAATAATTGCCCTTGCAATACATGCATGCTGCCACCAAGTAGCCGTACAGACTATTAGTTCCTTTTATATCCCTAGTGGGGAGTGCATTTTGACATCAGACTTACCGGTCAATAGTACAACCTGTTACTATAACTATAAAATAACAAAATAATCTGGTATTATTTCCTGTAAAGCAGAAGCTTTACATTGTCTGTGCATCATATCAGAATCACCTGTAGGTTTGTTTGGTTGTGTTTTAACATCTTTATTGGAGTATAATTGCTTTACAATGGTGTGTTAGTTTCTGCTTTATAACACCTGTACGTTTTTAAACATAGAGGAAATCCATAACCCATTGAATGAGAATTTTCAGAGACAGGACATGGGCATCTGGATTTTTGGGCTCCCATCATCCGTTTATTTTATTTTATTTTATTTTTTGCCTATGTACAATATTTGTCACATCCTCTTGAATCTTTAAATGTTTCTTTTTGTTTTAAAATTTTAGAATATTCCATAATCTTCACCTACTTTTCATAAGGTGTTATCTGTTATGTTTATTCGATCTTGTTCTTCTCCTGGTTGTCTTCTTTTTTTCCTTTTTTTTTTTTTGGCGTGGGGGGGGCCCTGCCTCATGGCTTGCAGGATCTTAGTTCCCTGACCGGGAATGGGACCCCAGGGCCCCAGCAGTGAAAGTGCCAAGTTCTAACCACTGGACCACCAGGG
>NW_028138809.1:0-123499 GCF_964270905.1 Leucopleurus acutus | reverse complement strand
GCATAGAAGGATCTAGAGATAATCACCCTACCTGAAGTAAGAAAGAAAACGAAAGACAGATATCCTATTACATCACTTATAGGTGTTACCTAAAAATTGATACCCATGAAATAATTTCCAAGAGAAGGACACTCATAGATTCAGAAAACCAATTGGAAAGGTGTAAGGAATGTATGAATTAGGATATGGGGGTTAACAGACATGTAGTAATACATATGAAATATATAATCACAAAATACCTATGGAATGCTAAAAGAGGTGTACTCAACACTCTGTAATAACCTACACGGGAAAGGATCCAAAGATGAATAGATCAATACATTGATATAATGAACCAGATTCCGTACACCTAGAAAAAACACAGTATTTTTATCCAATTTGCTGTGATAATAAATAAAAACTAAATGTAAAAAACAAACAAGAAGTAAGGAGATATAAGCTCTTGGGAGTTTGCCGTGGCACATTCTGCTCTAATTTGCAGCTTACAAACACGATTTCCAGGAACCCTCTGTTGCCCAAAAACCCAGAGTTGGAAATGTAGAAATGCTGCCGCCTTGTGGCCGTTTCCCACAAGAGCGGCTTTAAAACCACAGCTAACGGTCACTTAACATTCACAAGGACTCAGGACAGTAAAGGACAACTGCCCTCAAAAATTCACAACTGGCAAAATTTTCAAGGAGCTAGTATGAAGAGGTAAATTTTACTCATTATTTTTCTAAAAACAAGGAAAATGGATAAAAGCTCAACAACATAAATTTTTAAACTCATGCAAATCTAGCCTACAAAAAGATTTCAACTCACACACGTCAACTACCATCAGCCAAAAGTCTACAAACAATAAATGCGGAAGGGGTTTTAGAGAACTGTGTACCCTCTAGCTGCTGGTGAGATGTAAAGTGATAAGAGCCAATAGTGAGAACAGAAAGGAGCTGTGTTTAAAAGTAAAAATTGAGCCAGCATTCCATTCAGCAGGCCCACCGCTGAGCCTCTCACCTGAAAATACCAGAGTCGAGAAGGCACAGGCTGCAACAGCTTCACTGCAGGATTTTTCACAATAGCCAAGACACGGAAGCAACCAAAATGTCCATCAATGGATGAATGGATAAAGAAGAAGTGGTCCATGTACATAATGGAATATTAGCCATGCAAAACAGTGAAACACTGCTCGTTGAGGCACCATTTATGAGCCTAGATATAATCTCAGAACATGACGTAAGTCAGAAAGAAAAAGACATATAGTATGATATCACTTATAGGTGTTATCTAACAACTGACAAATATGATAGCATTTTCACAGAGAAAGAAACTCACAGACTTAGAGAACAAACTATTCTTATGTAAATGGAAAGGTGGGTGGTATGGAAAATTAAGATTAGGGTTACCATATGTGTACAAATACCTACTAAATACATTTATCAAACAGACCGACCATATAGCAAGGGAGGTCAATGGAGCACTCTGCAATAATTTACATGGGAAGAGTACCTGCACATGAATATATTACGTGTGTGTGTGTGTGTGTGTGTGTGTGTGTGTATGTGTGTGTGTAATGTACAAATGAACCAGATTGTATACACGTAGGACAAACAATATTCTAAACATTACCTCGATTTAAAAAGACTAAAAAATCGAAAAAGAAATAATGGAATATTAACTTATGGGTTTTTTTCCTAGCACATTCCATTCTAATTTACAACCTGGGAACACAACTTCCAGAAATGTTGTGCTGCCCTAGAAACCAGTCTTGGGAACGGAGAAATGCTGCCGCCTTGTGGCCGTTTCCCCCAACAGCACCTTTAAAGCCAGTAGTAGTGGTCACTAAATATTCACACTCATTACAAGCCTGTAAATGTCACCTGTTGTCAAAAAAATCCTGGGGTCAAAAATCGACGAAAAATTCAAAACAGGGCAGCCTTCCCAGAAGACCACTTCAAGTGGTTTATTGTACTCACAGTTTTTTTCTGTTTTTGTGTAACAGAAAGAAAACAAAGCATGGAAAAATGCTGAACATTAGGAATTATTAAAGACATGCAAATCCAAATTACAAAAACCTATCAGCTCACACCAGTCATAATGGCCATCAGCAAAAATTCTGCAAACAATAAATGCTGAAGGGGTTGTGGAGAAATGCGCACCCTCGTTTCTAAGTGGGACATGGTAAGAACCAGTAATGAAAACACAAAGGAGGTGCCTTGATAAGGTAAATATTGAGCTACCATTCAATCAAGCATACCCACTGCTGGGCCTATCACCTGAGAGGATGAGAATCCAAAAGACACAGGGTGGCCATCCTGCACTCCAGCAATATTTACCACAGCCAACACTTGGAAGCAACAAAAATGTCTGTCAACAGAGGAAGGCACAAAGAAGAAGTGGTCCATGTACACAATGGAATATTATCCAATAAAAAAATATATATACTTTCAATTTAGAAACCAAACGTAAGTAAGGAGACATCAGCTTTTGGGGGTTTGTCCGGGCACATTCCTCTCTAATATATAACGGAGGAACACCACTGGCAGGAAGGACTCCTTCCGTAATTCCCAGAATGGGGAAAGGAGAAATGCTGCCGCCCAATGGCCGATACCTGCAGCAGCAGCTTTAAAACCTGTGCTCATGGTCACTTCATATGCACAAGTACTGGAGGGCTGTAAATGAAACCTGCCCTCAAAATGTCTTCAGGGAGGTAATGGCCAAAATATTTCAAAATGTGACACATACTTCAAGAAAACCATTTGAAGAGGTAAGCGCTACTCACAGCTTGAAAAAAAAGAGGACATGCCTGAAAGTTCAATTTCAAGGGATTATGAGATGCATGCAAATCCAACCTCAAAGAGGTGTCAGCTCACACCTGTCAGAATAAACATCAGCAGAAAAACTACAAACAATAAATGCTGAAAGGGTTGTGGACAAGGGCATACCCTCAAATTTAAGTGGAACATAACCTGGTAAGAGCCACTAATGAGAACAGAATGGAGACGCCTTTACAAGGTAAACATTTTGCTACCATATGATCCAACAGGCCCTCTCCTGGGCCTATAACCGAAGAAGACATAGTTGAAAGACACAGGCAGGCAAATGTGCATTTCAGCAGTGTTACAATAACCAAGACATGGAAGCAACCCAAAAGTCCATCAACAGGTGAGTGGACAAAGAAAAACTGGTCCACGTACAGATGGAATATTAGCCAAGGAAAACAATGACACAATGCCATTTGCATCACCGTAGATGAGTCTAGAAGTAATCACGCAACTTGTAGTAAGTCAGAAAGCGAAAGACACGTATCCTGTGATATCACTTATAGGTGTTACCTAAAAATTGATACCAGTGAGGATATTTCCACAGAGAAAGGCAATCACAGATTCATTAAACAAACTTATGGTTCACCAATGGAAAGGTGTGAGGATTGGATACATTAGGATGTCAGAGTTAACAGAGATATACAAACACAGGTGAAGTATATAATCACCAAAGACCTACGGAATACCAAGAGAAGACTACTCAACATTGTGTCATAACCTAAAATGGGAAAAGGATCCAAAGAAGAAAAGAGATAGGTATATGTGGAAAACAACCACATCTTGCACACCTAAAACAAGCAAAACATTGTAATCACACTTGCTGTGATAAACAATGAAAATTAAATTTAAAAAAAGAACAATATTTAGTGAGATATAAACTTAAGGGGCTTTTTCCTGGCCCATTCCATTCTAATTTGCAACCTAGAACAGGACTTCCATTGAGGCTCTGTTTCCCTAGTAACCAGATTTGGTTAATGAGAACTGCTGCCGCCTTGTGGCCGTTTCACACAACAGCAGCTCTAACTGCAGCTGTAATGGTTACTTGATAGTCAAAATAATTGCAGGCCTGTAAATGACACCTGTCCTCAAAACAATCCTTCGGTCGTAAATCGAGCAAAAATCTCAAAAGACATCCATATTTCAAAACGACAATTTCAAGAGGCATATTTTATGCACATTTTATATTCTGTCTCTTTTGTTTGTTATAGAAAAAGGCATGGAAAAACGCTCAACGTCAGGAATTAATAAAGCCATGCAAATCCAGTCTAGAAACACATTCACCTCACAGCCGTCAGAAGGATCATCAGCAAAAAAGTCTACATAGTATAAATGCTGAAGGGCTTTTAGAGAACTGTGTACCCTCTAGCTGCTGATGGGATGTAACCTGGTAACAGCCAGTACAGAGAACAAAATGGAGGTGTGTTTAAAGGTAAAACTTGAGCTACTATGTGATCTGGTAGGCCCACTGATGGGCCTATCCGCTGAGTAGACCTGAATCGAAAAGACACAGGCTGGCAATCCTTCACTGCAGCAACATGTACCATAGCCAAGAGCTGGAAGAAACCAAAATGTCCATCAACAGAAAAATGCACCAAGAAGAAGTGGTCCATGAACACAATGGAATATTAGCCATGGAAAAGCATGGAACAATGCTGTTGGCACCAGCATAGAAGGATCTAGAGATAATCACCCTACCTGAAGTAAGAAAGAAAACGAAAGACAGATATCCTATTACATCACTTATAGGTGTTACCTAAAAATTGATACCCATGAAATAATTTCCAAGAGAAGGACACTCATAGATTCAGAAAACCAATTGGAAAGGTGTAAGGAATGTATGAATTAGGATATGGGGGTTAACAGACATGTAGTAATACATATGAAATATATAATCACAAAATACCTATGGAATGCTAAAAGAGGTGTACTCAACACTCTGTAATAACCTACACGGGAAAGGATCCAAAGATGAATAGATCAATACATTGATATAATGAACCAGATTCCGTACACCTAGAAAAAACACAGTATTTTTATCCAATTTGCTGTGATAATAAATAAAAACTAAATGTAAAAAACAAACAAGAAGTAAGGAGATATAAGCTCTTGGGAGTTTGCCGTGGCACATTCTGCTCTAATTTGCAGCTTACAAACACGATTTCCAGGAACCCTCTGTTGCCCAAAAACCCAGAGTTGGAAATGTAGAAATGCTGCCGCCTTGTGGCCGTTTCCCACAAGAGCGGCTTTAAAACCACAGCTAACGGTCACTTAACATTCACAAGGACTCAGGACAGTAAAGGACAACTGCCCTCAAAAATTCACAACTGGCAAAATTTTCAAGGAGCTAGTATGAAGAGGTAAATTTTACTCATTATTTTTCTAAAAACAAGGAAAATGGATAAAAGCTCAACAACATAAATTTTTAAACTCATGCAAATCTAGCCTACAAAAAGATTTCAACTCACACACGTCAACTACCATCAGCCAAAAGTCTACAAACAATAAATGCGGAAGGGGTTTTAGAGAACTGTGTACCCTCTAGCTGCTGGTGAGATGTAAAGTGATAAGAGCCAATAGTGAGAACAGAAAGGAGCTGTGTTTAAAAGTAAAAATTGAGCCAGCATTCCATTCAGCAGGCCCACCGCTGAGCCTCTCACCTGAAAATACCAGAGTCGAGAAGGCACAGGCTGCAACAGCTTCACTGCAGGATTTTTCACAATAGCCAAGACAGGGAAGCAACCAAAATGTCCATCAATGGATGAATGGATAAAGAAGAAGTGGTCCATGTACATAATGGAATATTAGCCATGCAAAACAGTGAAACACTGCTCGTTGAGGCACCATTTATGAGCCTAGATATAATCTCAGAACATGACGTAAGTCAGAAAGAAAAAGACATATAGTATGATATCACTTATAGGTGTTATCTAACAACTGACAAATATGATAGCATTTTCACAGAGAAAGAAACTCACAGACTTAGAGAACAAACTATTCTTATGTAAATGGAAAGGTGGGTGGTATGGAAAATTAAGATTAGGGTTACCATATGTGTACAAATACCTACTAAATACATTTATCAAACAGACCGACCATATAGCAAGGGAGGTCAATGGAGCACTCTGCAATAATTTACATGGGAAGAGTACCTGCACATGAATATATTACGTACGTGTGTGTGTGTGTGTGTGTGTGTGTGTATGTGTGTGTGTAATGTACAAATGAACCAGATTGTATACACGTAGGACAAACAATATTCTAAACATTACCTCGATTTAAAAAGACTAAAAAATCGAAAAAGAAATAATGGAATATTAACTTATGGGTTTTTTTCCTAGCACATTCCATTCTAATTTACAACCTGGGAACACAACTTCCAGAAATGTTGTGCTGCCCTAGAAACCAGTCTTGGGAACGGAGAAATGCTGCCGCCTTGTGGCCGTTTCCCCCAACAGCACCTTTAAAGCCAGTAGTAGTGGTCACTAAATATTCACACTCATTACAAGCCTGTAAATGTCACCTGTTGTCAAAAAAATCCTGGGGTCAAAAATCGACGAAAAATTCAAAACAGGGCAGCCTTCCCAGAAGACCACTTCAAGTGGTTTATTGTACTCACAGTTTTTTTCTGTTTTTGTGTAACAGAAAGAAAACAAAGCATGGAAAAATGCTGAACATTAGGAATTATTAAAGACATGCAAATCCAAATTACAAAAACCTATCAGCTCACACCAGTCATAATGGCCATCAGCAAAAATTCTGCAAACAATAAATGCTGAAGGGGTTGTGGAGAAATGCGCACCCTCGTTTCTAAGTGGGACATGGTAAGAACCAGTAATGAAAACACAAAGGAGGTGCCTTGATAAGGTAAATATTGAGCTACCATTCAATCAAGCATACCCACTGCTGGGCCTATCACCTGAGAGGATGAGAATCCAAAAGACACAGGGTGGCCATCCTGCACTCCAGCAATATTTACCACAGCCAACACTTGGAAGCAACAAAAATGTCTGTCAACAGAGGAAGGCACAAAGAAGAAGTGGTCCATGTACACAATGGAATATTACCCAATAAAAAAATATATATACTTTCAATTTAGAAACCAAACGTAAGTAAGGAGACATCAGCTTTTGGGGGTTTGTCCGGGCACATTCCTCTCTAATATATAACGGAGGAACACCACTGGCAGGAAGGACTCCTTCCGTAATTCCCAGAATGGGGAAAGGAGAAATGCTGCCGCCCAATGGCCGATACCTGCAGCAGCAGCTTTAAAACCTGTGCTCATGGTCACTTCATATGCACAAGTACTGGAGGGCTGTAAATGAAACCTGCCCTCAAAATGTCTTCAGGGAGGTAATGGCCAAAATATTTCAAAATGTGACACATACTTCAAGAAAACCATTTGAAGAGGTAAGCGCTACTCACAGCTTGAAAAAAAAGAGGACATGCCTGAAAGTTCAATTTCAAGGGATTATGAGATGCATGCAAATCCAACCTCAAAGAGGTGTCAGCTCACACCTGTCAGAATAAACATCAGCAGAAAAACTACAAACAATAAATGCTGAAAGGGTTGTGGACAAGGGCATACCCTCAAATTTAAGTGGAACATAACCTGGTAAGAGCCACTAATGAGAACAGAATGGAGACGCCTTTACAAGGTAAACATTTTGCTACCATATGATCCAACAGGCCCTCTCCTGGGCCTATAACCGAAGAAGACATAGTTGAAAGACACAGGCAGGCAAATGTGCATTTCAGCAGTGTTACAATAACCAAGACATGGAAGCAACCCAAAAGTCCATCAACAGGTGAGTGGACAAAGAAAAACTGGTCCACGTACAGATGGAATATTAGCCAAGGAAAACAATGACACAATGCCATTTGCATCACCGTAGATGAGTCTAGAAGTAATCACGCAACTTGTAGTAAGTCAGAAAGCGAAAGACACGTATCCTGTGATATCACTTATAGGTGTTACCTAAAAATTGATACCAGTGAGGATATTTCCACAGAGAAAGGCAATCACAGATTCATTAAACAAACTTATGGTTCACCAATGGAAAGGTGTGAGGATTGGATACATTAGGATGTCAGAGTTAACAGAGATATACAAACACAGGTGAAGTATATAATCACCAAAGACCTACGGAATACCAAGAGAAGACTACTCAACATTGTGTCATAACCTAAAATGGGAAAAGGATCCAAAGAAGAAAAGAGATAGGTATATGTGGAAAACAACCACATCTTGCACACCTAAAACAAGCAAAACATTGTAATCACACTTGCTGTGATAAACAATGAAAATTAAATTTAAAAAAAGAACAATATTTAGTGAGATATAAACTTAAGGGGCTTTTTCCTGGCCCATTCCATTCTAATTTGCAACCTAGAACAGGACTTCCATTGAGGCTCTGTTTCCCTAGTAACCAGATTTGGTTAATGAGAACTGCTGCCGCCTTGTGGCCGTTTCACACAACAGCAGCTCTAACTGCAGCTGTAATGGTTACTTGATAGTCAAAATAATTGCAGGCCTGTAAATGACACCTGTCCTCAAAACAATCCTTCGGTCGTAAATCGAGCAAAAATCTCAAAAGACATCCATATTTCAAAACGACAATTTCAAGAGGCATATTTTATGCACATTTTATATTCTGTCTCTTTTGTTTGTTATAGAAAAAGGCATGGAAAAACGCTCAACGTCAGGAATTAATAAAGCCATGCAAATCCAGTCTAGAAACACATTCACCTCACAGCCGTCAGAAGGATCATCAGCAAAAAAGTCTACATAGTATAAATGCTGAAGGGCTTTTAGAGAACTGTGTACCCTCTAGCTGCTGATGGGATGTAACCTGGTAACAGCCAGTACAGAGAACAAAATGGAGGTGTGTTTAAAGGTAAAACTTGAGCTACTATGTGATCTGGTAGGCCCACTGATGGGCCTATCCGCTGAGTAGACCTGAATCGAAAAGACACAGGCTGGCAATCCTTCACTGCAGCAACATGTACCATAGCCAAGAGCTGGAAGAAACCAAAATGTCCATCAACAGAAAAATGCACCAAGAAGAAGTGGTCCATGAACACAATGGAATATTAGCCATGGAAAAGCATGGAACAATGCTGTTGGCACCAGCATAGAAGGATCTAGAGATAATCACCCTACCTGAAGTAAGAAAGAAAACGAAAGACAGATATCCTATTACATCACTTATAGGTGTTACCTAAAAATTGATACCCATGAAATAATTTCCAAGAGAAGGACACTCATAGATTCAGAAAACCAATTGGAAAGGTGTAAGGAATGTATGAATTAGGATATGGGGGTTAACAGACATGTAGTAATACATATGAAATATATAATCACAAAATACCTATGGAATGCTAAAAGAGGTGTACTCAACACTCTGTAATAACCTACACGGGAAAGGATCCAAAGATGAATAGATCAATACATTGATATAATGAACCAGATTCCGTACACCTAGAAAAAACACAGTATTTTTATCCAATTTGCTGTGATAATAAATAAAAACTAAATGTAAAAAACAAACAAGAAGTAAGGAGATATAAGCTCTTGGGAGTTTGCCGTGGCACATTCTGCTCTAATTTGCAGCTTACAAACACGATTTCCAGGAACCCTCTGTTGCCCAAAAACCCAGAGTTGGAAATGTAGAAATGCTGCCGCCTTGTGGCCGTTTCCCACAAGAGCGGCTTTAAAACCACAGCTAACGGTCACTTAACATTCACAAGGACTCAGGACAGTAAAGGACAACTGCCCTCAAAAATTCACAACTGGCAAAATTTTCAAGGAGCTAGTATGAAGAGGTAAATTTTACTCATTATTTTTCTAAAAACAAGGAAAATGGATAAAAGCTCAACAACATAAATTTTTAAACTCATGCAAATCTAGCCTACAAAAAGATTTCAACTCACACACGTCAACTACCATCAGCCAAAAGTCTACAAACAATAAATGCGGAAGGGGTTTTAGAGAACTGTGTACCCTCTAGCTGCTGGTGAGATGTAAAGTGATAAGAGCCAATAGTGAGAACAGAAAGGAGCTGTGTTTAAAAGTAAAAATTGAGCCAGCATTCCATTCAGCAGGCCCACCGCTGAGCCTCTCACCTGAAAATACCAGAGTCGAGAAGGCACAGGCTGCAACAGCTTCACTGCAGGATTTTTCACAATAGCCAAGACAGGGAAGCAACCAAAATGTCCATCAATGGATGAATGGATAAAGAAGAAGTGGTCCATGTACATAATGGAATATTAGCCATGCAAAACAGTGAAACACTGCTCGTTGAGGCACCATTTATGAGCCTAGATATAATCTCAGAACATGACGTAAGTCAGAAAGAAAAAGACATATAGTATGATATCACTTATAGGTGTTATCTAACAACTGACAAATATGATAGCATTTTCACAGAGAAAGAAACTCACAGACTTAGAGAACAAACTATTCTTATGTAAATGGAAAGGTGGGTGGTATGGAAAATTAAGATTAGGGTTACCATATGTGTACAAATACCTACTAAATACATTTATCAAACAGACCGACCATATAGCAAGGGAGGTCAATGGAGCACTCTGCAATAATTTACATGGGAAGAGTACCTGCACATGAATATATTACGTACGTGTGTGTGTGTGTGTGTGTGTGTGTATATGTGTGTGTGTAATGTACAAATGAACCAGATTGTATACACGTAGGACAAACAATATTCTAAACATTACCTCGATTTAAAAAGACTAAAAAATCGAAAAAGAAATAATGGAATATTAACTTATGGGTTTTTTTCCTAGCACATTCCATTCTAATTTACAACCTGGGAACACAACTTCCAGAAATGTTGTGCTGCCCTAGAAACCAGTCTTGGGAACGGAGAAATGCTGCCGCCTTGTGGCCGTTTCCCCCAACAGCACCTTTAAAGCCAGTAGTAGTGGTCACTAAATATTCACACTCATTACAAGCCTGTAAATGTCACCTGTTGTCAAAAAAATCCTGGGGTCAAAAATCGACGAAAAATTCAAAACAGGGCAGCCTTCCCAGAAGACCACTTCAAGTGGTTTATTGTACTCACAGTTTTTTTCTGTTTTTGTGTAACAGAAAGAAAACAAAGCATGGAAAAATGCTGAACATTAGGAATTATTAAAGACATGCAAATCCAAATTACAAAAACCTATCAGCTCACACCAGTCATAATGGCCATCAGCAAAAATTCTGCAAACAATAAATGCTGAAGGGGTTGTGGAGAAATGCGCACCCTCGTTTCTAAGTGGGACATGGTAAGAACCAGTAATGAAAACACAAAGGAGGTGCCTTGATAAGGTAAATATTGAGCTACCATTCAATCAAGCATACCCACTGCTGGGCCTATCACCTGAGAGGATGAGAATCCAAAAGACATAGGGTGGCCATCCTGCACTCCAGCAATATTTACCACAGCCAACACTTGGAAGCAACAAAAATGTCTGTCAACAGAGGAAGGCACAAAGAAGAAGTGGTCCATGTACACAATGGAATATTACCCAATAAAAAAATATATATACTTTCAATTTAGAAACCAAACGTAAGTAAGGAGACATCAGCTTTTGGGGGTTTGTCCGGGCACATTCCTCTCTAATATATAACGGAGGAACACCACTGGCAGGAAGGACTCCTTCCGTAATTCCCAGAATGGGGAAAGGAGAAATGCTGCTGCCCAATGGCCGATACCTGCAGCAGCAGCTTTAAAACCTGTGCTCATGGTCACTTCATATGCACAAGTACTGGAGGGCTGTAAATGAAACCTGCCCTCAAAATGTCTTCAGGGAGGTAATGGCCAAAATATTTCAAAATGTGACACATACTTCAAGAAAACCATTTGAAGAGGTAAGCGCTACTCACAGCTTGAAAAAAAAGAGGACATGCCTGAAAGTTCAATTTCAAGGGATTATGAGATGCATGCAAATCCAACCTCAAAGAGGTGTCAGCTCACACCTGTCAGAATAAACATCAGCAGAAAAACTACAAACAATAAATGCTGAAAGGGTTGTGGACAAGGGCATACCCTCAAATTTAAGTGGAACATAACCTGGTAAGAGCCACTAATGAGAACAGAATGGAGACGCCTTTACAAGGTAAACATTTTGCTACCATATGATCCAACAGGCCCTCTCCTGGGCCTATAACCGAAGAAGACATAGTTGAAAGACACAGGCAGGCAAATGTGCATTTCAGCAGTGTTACAATAACCAAGACATGGAAGCAACCCAAAAGTCCATCAACAGGTGAGTGGACAAAGAAAAACTGGTCCACGTACAGATGGAATATTAGCCAAGGAAAACAATGACACAATGCCATTTGCATCACCGTAGATGAGTCTAGAAGTAATCACGCAACTTGTAGTAAGTCAGAAAGCGAAAGACACGTATCCTGTGATATCACTTATAGGTGTTACCTAAAAATTGATACCAGTGAGGATATTTCCACAGAGAAAGGCAATCACAGATTCATTAAACAAACTTATGGTTCACCAATGGAAAGGTGTGAGGATTGGATACATTAGGATGTCAGAGTTAACAGAGATATACAAACACAGGTGAAGTATATAATCACCAAAGACCTACGGAATACCAAGAGAAGACTACTCAACATTGTGTCATAACCTAAAATGGGAAAAGGATCCAAAGAAGAAAAGAGATAGGTATATGTGGAAAACAACCACATCTTGCACACCTAAAACAAGCAAAACATTGTAATCACACTTGCTGTGATAAACAATGAAAATTAAATTTAAAAAAAGAACAATATTTAGTGAGATATAAACTTAAGGGGCTTTTTCCTGGCCCATTCCATTCTAATTTGCAACCTAGAACAGGACTTCCATTGAGGCTCTGTTTCCCTAGTAACCAGATTTGGTTAATGAGAACTGCTGCCGCCTTGTGGCCGTTTCACACAACAGCAGCTCTAACTGCAGCTGTAATGGTTACTTGATAGTCAAAATAATTGCAGGCCTGTAAATGACACCTGTCCTCAAAACAATCCTTCGGTCGTAAATCGAGCAAAAATCTCAAAAGACATCCATATTTCAAAACGACAATTTCAAGAGGCATATTTTATGCACATTTTATATTCTGTCTCTTTTGTTTGTTATAGAAAAAGGCATGGAAAAACGCTCAACGTCAGGAATTAATAAAGCCATGCAAATCCAGTCTAGAAACACATTCACCTCACAGCCGTCAGAAGGATCATCAGCAAAAAAGTCTACATAGTATAAATGCTGAAGGGCTTTTAGAGAACTGTGTACCCTCTAGCTGCTGATGGGATGTAACCTGGTAACAGCCAGTACAGAGAACAAAATGGAGGTGTGTTTAAAGGTAAAACTTGAGCTACTATGTGATCTGGTAGGCCCACTGATGGGCCTATCCGCTGAGTAGACCTGAATCGAAAAGACACAGGCTGGCAATCCTTCACTGCAGCAACATGTACCATAGCCAAGAGCTGGAAGAAACCAAAATGTCCATCAACAGAAAAATGCACCAAGAAGAAGTGGTCCATGAACACAATGGAATATTAGCCATGGAAAAGCATGGAACAATGCTGTTGGCACCAGCATAGAAGGATCTAGAGATAATCACCCTACCTGAAGTAAGAAAGAAAACGAAAGACAGATATCCTATTACATCACTTATAGGTGTTACCTAAAAATTGATACCCATGAAATAATTTCCAAGAGAAGGACACTCATAGATTCAGAAAACCAATTGGAAAGGTGTAAGGAATGTATGAATTAGGATATGGGGGTTAACAGACATGTAGTAATACATATGAAATATATAATCACAAAATACCTATGGAATGCTAAAAGAGGTGTACTCAACACTCTGTAATAACCTACACGGGAAAGGATCCAAAGATGAATAGATCAATACATTGATATAATGAACCAGATTCCGTACACCTAGAAAAAACACAGTATTTTTATCCAATTTGCTGTGATAATAAATAAAAACTAAATGTAAAAAACAAACAAGAAGTAAGGAGATATAAGCTCTTGGGAGTTTGCCGTGGCACATTCTGCTCTAATTTGCAGCTTACAAACACGATTTCCAGGAACCCTCTGTTGCCCAAAAACCCAGAGTTGGAAATGTAGAAATGCTGCCGCCTTGTGGCCGTTTCCCACAAGAGCGGCTTTAAAACCACAGCTAACGGTCACTTAACATTCACAAGGACTCAGGACAGTAAAGGACAACTGCCCTCAAAAATTCACAACTGGCAAAATTTTCAAGGAGCTAGTATGAAGAGGTAAATTTTACTCATTATTTTTCTAAAAACAAGGAAAATGGATAAAAGCTCAACAACATAAATTTTTAAACTCATGCAAATCTAGCCTACAAAAAGATTTCAACTCACACACGTCAACTACCATCAGCCAAAAGTCTACAAACAATAAATGCGGAAGGGGTTTTAGAGAACTGTGTACCCTCTAGCTGCTGGTGAGATGTAAAGTGATAAGAGCCAATAGTGAGAACAGAAAGGAGCTGTGTTTAAAAGTAAAAATTGAGCCAGCATTCCATTCAGCAGGCCCACCGCTGAGCCTCTCACCTGAAAATACCAGAGTCGAGAAGGCACAGGCTGCAACAGCTTCACTGCAGGATTTTTCACAATAGCCAAGACACGGAAGCAACCAAAATGTCCATCAATGGATGAATGGATAAAGAAGAAGTGGTCCATGTACATAATGGAATATTAGCCATGCAAAACAGTGAAACACTGCTCGTTGAGGCACCATTTATGAGCCTAGATATAATCTCAGAACATGACGTAAGTCAGAAAGAAAAAGACATATAGTATGATATCACTTATAGGTGTTATCTAACAACTGACAAATATGATAGCATTTTCACAGAGAAAGAAACTCACAGACTTAGAGAACAAACTATTCTTATGTAAATGGAAAGGTGGGTGGTATGGAAAATTAAGATTAGGGTTACCATATGTGTACAAATACCTACTAAATACATTTATCAAACAGACCGACCATATAGCAAGGGAGGTCAATGGAGCACTCTGCAATAATTTACATGGGAAGAGTACCTGCACATGAATATATTACGTATGTGTGTGTGTGTGTGTGTGTGTGTGTGTATATGTGTGTGTGTAATGTACAAATGAACCAGATTGTATACACGTAGGACAAACAATATTCTAAACATTACCTCGATTTAAAAAGACTAAAAAATCGAAAAAGAAATAATGGAATATTAACTTATGGGTTTTTTTCCTAGCACATTCCATTCTAATTTACAACCTGGGAACACAACTTCCAGAAATGTTGTGCTGCCCTAGAAACCAGTCTTGGGAACGGAGAAATGCTGCCGCCTTGTGGCCGTTTCCCCCAACAGCACCTTTAAAGCCAGTAGTAGTGGTCACTAAATATTCACACTCATTACAAGCCTGTAAATGTCACCTGTTGTCAAAAACATCCTGGGGTCAAAAATCGACGAAAAATTCAAAACAGGGCAGCCTTCCCAGAAGACCACTTCAAGTGGTTTATTGTACTCACAGTTTTTTTCTGTTTTTGTGTAACAGAAAGAAAACAAAGCATGGAAAAATGCTGAACATTAGGAATTATTAAAGACATGCAAATCCAAATTACAAAAACCTATCAGCTCACACCAGTCATAATGGCCATCAGCAAAAATTCTGCAAACAATAAATGCTGAAGGGGTTGTGGAGAAATGCGCACCCTCGTTTCTAAGTGGGACATGGTAAGAACCAGTAATGAAAACACAAAGGAGGTGCCTTGATAAGGTAAATATTGAGCTACCATTCAATCAAGCATACCCACTGCTGGGCCTATCACCTGAGAGGATGAGAATCCAAAAGACACAGGGTGGCCATCCTGCACTCCAGCAATATTTACCACAGCCAACACTTGGAAGCAACAAAAATGTCTGTCAACAGAGGAAGGCACAAAGAAGAAGTGGTCCATGTACACAATGGAATATTACCCAATAAAAAAATATATATACTTTCAATTTAGAAACCAAACGTAAGTAAGGAGACATCAGCTTTTGGGGGTTTGTCCGGGCACATTCCTCTCTAATATATAACGGAGGAACACCACTGGCAGGAAGGACTCCTTCCGTAATTCCCAGAATGGGGAAAGGAGAAATGCTGCCGCCCAATGGCCGATACCTGCAGCAGCAGCTTTAAAACCTGTGCTCATGGTCACTTCATATGCACAAGTACTGGAGGGCTGTAAATGAAACCTGCCCTCAAAATGTCTTCAGGGAGGTAATGGCCAAAATATTTCAAAATGTGACACATACTTCAAGAAAACCATTTGAAGAGGTAAGCGCTACTCACAGCTTGAAAAAAAAGAGGACATGCCTGAAAGTTCAATTTCAAGGGATTATGAGATGCATGCAAATCCAACCTCAAAGAGGTGTCAGCTCACACCTGTCAGAATAAACATCAGCAGAAAAACTACAAACAATAAATGCTGAAAGGGTTGTGGACAAGGGCATACCCTCAAATTTAAGTGGAACATAACCTGGTAAGAGCCACTAATGAGAACAGAATGGAGACGCCTTTACAAGGTAAACATTTTGCTACCATATGATCCAACAGGCCCTCTCCTGGGCCTATAACCGAAGAAGACATAGTTGAAAGACACAGGCAGGCAAATGTGCATTTCAGCAGTGTTACAATAACCAAGACATGGAAGCAACCCAAAAGTCCATCAACAGGTGAGTGGACAAAGAAAAACTGGTCCACGTACAGATGGAATATTAGCCAAGGAAAACAATGACACAATGCCATTTGCATCACCGTAGATGAGTCTAGAAGTAATCACGCAACTTGTAGTAAGTCAGAAAGCGAAAGACACGTATCCTGTGATATCACTTATAGGTGTTACCTAAAAATTGATACCAGTGAGGATATTTCCACAGAGAAAGGCAATCACAGATTCATTAAACAAACTTATGGTTCACCAATGGAAAGGTGTGAGGATTGGATACATTAGGATGTCAGAGTTAACAGAGATATACAAACACAGGTGAAGTATATAATCACCAAAGACCTACGGAATACCAAGAGAAGACTACTCAACATTGTGTCATAACCTAAAATGGGAAAAGGATCCAAAGAAGAAAAGAGATAGGTATATGTGGAAAACAACCACATCTTGCACACCTAAAACAAGCAAAACATTGTAATCACACTTGCTGTGATAAACAATGAAAATTAAATTTAAAAAAAGAACAATATTTAGTGAGATATAAACTTAAGGGGCTTTTTCCTGGCCCATTCCATTCTAATTTGCAACCTAGAACAGGACTTCCATTGAGGCTCTGTTTCCCTAGTAACCAGATTTGGTTAATGAGAACTGCTGCCGCCTTGTGGCCGTTTCACACAACAGCAGCTCTAACTGCAGCTGTAATGGTTACTTGATAGTCAAAATAATTGCAGGCCTGTAAATGACACCTGTCCTCAAAACAATCCTTCGGTCGTAAATCGAGCAAAAATCTCAAAAGACATCCATATTTCAAAACGACAATTTCAAGAGGCATATTTTATGCACATTTTATATTCTGTCTCTTTTGTTTGTTATAGAAAAAGGCATGGAAAAACGCTCAACGTCAGGAATTAATAAAGCCATGCAAATCCAGTCTAGAAACACATTCACCTCACAGCCGTCAGAAGGATCATCAGCAAAAAAGTCTACATAGTATAAATGCTGAAGGGCTTTTAGAGAACTGTGTACCCTCTAGCTGCTGATGGGATGTAACCTGGTAACAGCCAGTACAGAGAACAAAATGGAGGTGTGTTTAAAGGTAAAACTTGAGCTACTATGTGATCTGGTAGGCCCACTGATGGGCCTATCCGCTGAGTAGACCTGAATCGAAAAGACACAGGCTGGCAATCCTTCACTGCAGCAACATGTACCATAGCCAAGAGCTGGAAGAAACCAAAATGTCCATCAACAGAAAAATGCACCAAGAAGAAGTGGTCCATGAACACAATGGAATATTAGCCATGGAAAAGCATGGAACAATGCTGTTGGCACCAGCATAGAAGGATCTAGAGATAATCACCCTACCTGAAGTAAGAAAGAAAACGAAAGACAGATATCCTATTACATCACTTATAGGTGTTACCTAAAAATTGATACCCATGAAATAATTTCCAAGAGAAGGACACTCATAGATTCAGAAAACCAATTGGAAAGGTGTAAGGAATGTATGAATTAGGATATGGGGGTTAACAGACATGTAGTAATACATATGAAATATATAATCACAAAATACCTATGGAATGCTAAAAGAGGTGTACTCAACACTCTGTAATAACCTACACGGGAAAGGATCCAAAGATGAATAGATCAATACATTGATATAATGAACCAGATTCCGTACACCTAGAAAAAACACAGTATTTTTATCCAATTTGCTGTGATAATAAATAAAAACTAAATGTAAAAAACAAACAAGAAGTAAGGAGATATAAGCTCTTGGGAGTTTGCCGTGGCACATTCTGCTCTAATTTGCAGCTTACAAACACGATTTCCAGGAACCCTCTGTTGCCCAAAAACCCAGAGTTGGAAATGTAGAAATGCTGCCGCCTTGTGGCCGTTTCCCACAAGAGCGGCTTTAAAACCACAGCTAACGGTCACTTAACATTCACAAGGACTCAGGACAGTAAAGGACAACTGCCCTCAAAAATTCACAACTGGCAAAATTTTCAAGGAGCTAGTATGAAGAGGTAAATTTTACTCATTATTTTTCTAAAAACAAGGAAAATGGATAAAAGCTCAACAACATAAATTTTTAAACTCATGCAAATCTAGCCTACAAAAAGATTTCAACTCACACACGTCAACTACCATCAGCCAAAAGTCTACAAACAATAAATGCGGAAGGGGTTTTAGAGAACTGTGTACCCTCTAGCTGCTGGTGAGATGTAAAGTGATAAGAGCCAATAGTGAGAACAGAAAGGAGCTGTGTTTAAAAGTAAAAATTGAGCCAGCATTCCATTCAGCAGGCCCACCGCTGAGCCTCTCACCTGAAAATACCAGAGTCGAGAAGGCACAGGCTGCAACAGCTTCACTGCAGGATTTTTCACAATAGCCAAGACACGGAAGCAACCAAAATGTCCATCAATGGATGAATGGATAAAGAAGAAGTGGTCCATGTACATAATGGAATATTAGCCATGCAAAACAGTGAAACACTGCTCGTTGAGGCACCATTTATGAGCCTAGATATAATCTCAGAACATGACGTAAGTCAGAAAGAAAAAGACATATAGTATGATATCACTTATAGGTGTTATCTAACAACTGACAAATATGATAGCATTTTCACAGAGAAAGAAACTCACAGACTTAGAGAACAAACTATTCTTATGTAAATGGAAAGGTGGGTGGTATGGAAAATTAAGATTAGGGTTACCATATGTGTACAAATACCTACTAAATACATTTATCAAACAGACCGACCATATAGCAAGGGAGGTCAATGGAGCACTCTGCAATAATTTACATGGGAAGAGTACCTGCACATGAATATATTACGTATGTGTGTGTGTGTGTGTGTGTGTGTGTATATGTGTGTGTGTAATGTACAAATGAACCAGATTGTATACACGTAGGACAAACAATATTCTAAACATTACCTCGATTTAAAAAGACTAAAAAATCGAAAAAGAAATAATGGAATATTAACTTATGGGTTTTTTTCCTAGCACATTCCATTCTAATTTACAACCTGGGAACACAACTTCCAGAAATGTTGTGCTGCCCTAGAAACCAGTCTTGGGAACGGAGAAATGCTGCCGCCTTGTGGCCGTTTCCCCCAACAGCACCTTTAAAGCCAGTAGTAGTGGTCACTAAATATTCACACTCATTACAAGCCTGTAAATGTCACCTGTTGTCAAAAAAATCCTGGGGTCAAAAATCGACGAAAAATTCAAAACAGGACAGCCTTCCCAGAAGACCACTTCAAGTGGTTTATTGTACTCACAGTTTTTTTCTGTTTTTGTGTAACAGAAAGAAAACAAAGCATGGAAAAATGCTGAACATTAGGAATTATTAAAGACATGCAAATCCAAATTACAAAAACCTATCAGCTCACACCAGTCATAATGGCCATCAGCAAAAATTCTGCAAACAATAAATGCTGAAGGGGTTGTGGAGAAATGCGCACCCTCGTTTCTAAGTGGGACATGGTAAGAACCAGTAATGAAAACACAAAGGAGGTGCCTTGATAAGGTAAATATTGAGCTACCATTCAATCAAGCATACCCACTGCTGGGCCTATCACCTGAGAGGATGAGAATCCAAAAGACACAGGGTGGCCATCCTGCACTCCAGCAATATTTACCACAGCCAACACTTGGAAGCAACAAAAATGTCTGTCAACAGAGGAAGGCACAAAGAAGAAGTGGTCCATGTACACAATGGAATATTACCCAATAAAAAAATATATATACTTTCAATTTAGAAACCAAACGTAAGTAAGGAGACATCAGCTTTTGGGGGTTTGTCCGGGCACATTCCTCTCTAATATATAACGGAGGAACACCACTGGCAGGAAGGACTCCTTCCGTAATTCCCAGAATGGGGAAAGGAGAAATGCTGCCGCCCAATGGCCGATACCTGCAGCAGCAGCTTTAAAACCTGTGCTCATGGTCACTTCATATGCACAAGTACTGGAGGGCTGTAAATGAAACCTGCCCTCAAAATGTCTTCAGGGAGGTAATGGCCAAAATATTTCAAAATGTGACACATACTTCAAGAAAACCATTTGAAGAGGTAAGCGCTACTCACAGCTTGAAAAAAAAGAGGACATGCCTGAAAGTTCAATTTCAAGGGATTATGAGATGCATGCAAATCCAACCTCAAAGAGGTGTCAGCTCACACCTGTCAGAATAAACATCAGCAGAAAAACTACAAACAATAAATGCTGAAAGGGTTGTGGACAAGGGCATACCCTCAAATTTAAGTGGAACATAACCTGGTAAGAGCCACTAATGAGAACAGAATGGAGACGCCTTTACAAGGTAAACATTTTGCTACCATATGATCCAACAGGCCCTCTCCTGGGCCTATAACCGAAGAAGACATAGTTGAAAGACACAGGCAGGCAAATGTGCATTTCAGCAGTGTTACAATAACCAAGACATGGAAGCAACCCAAAAGTCCATCAACAGGTGAGTGGACAAAGAAAAACTGGTCCACGTACAGATGGAATATTAGCCAAGGAAAACAATGACACAATGCCATTTGCATCACCGTAGATGAGTCTAGAAGTAATCACGCAACTTGTAGTAAGTCAGAAAGCGAAAGACACGTATCCTGTGATATCACTTATAGGTGTTACCTAAAAATTGATACCAGTGAGGATATTTCCACAGAGAAAGGCAATCACAGATTCATTAAACAAACTTATGGTTCACCAATGGAAAGGTGTGAGGATTGGATACATTAGGATGTCAGAGTTAACAGAGATATACAAACACAGGTGAAGTATATAATCACCAAAGACCTACGGAATACCAAGAGAAGACTACTCAACATTGTGTCATAACCTAAAATGGGAAAAGGATCCAAAGAAGAAAAGAGATAGGTATATGTGGAAAACAACCACATCTTGCACACCTAAAACAAGCAAAACATTGTAATCACACTTGCTGTGATAAACAATGAAAATTAAATTTAAAAAAAGAACAATATTTAGTGAGATATAAACTTAAGGGGCTTTTTCCTGGCCCATTCCATTCTAATTTGCAACCTAGAACAGGACTTCCATTGAGGCTCTGTTTCCCTAGTAACCAGATTTGGTTAATGAGAACTGCTGCCGCCTTGTGGCCGTTTCACACAACAGCAGCTCTAACTGCAGCTGTAATGGTTACTTGATAGTCAAAATAATTGCAGGCCTGTAAATGACACCTGTCCTCAAAACAATCCTTCGGTCGTAAATCGAGCAAAAATCTCAAAAGACATCCATATTTCAAAACGACAATTTCAAGAGGCATATTTTATGCACATTTTATATTCTGTCTCTTTTGTTTGTTATAGAAAAAGGCATGGAAAAACGCTCAACGTCAGGAATTAATAAAGCCATGCAAATCCAGTCTAGAAACACATTCACCTCACAGCCGTCAGAAGGATCATCAGCAAAAAAGTCTACATAGTATAAATGCTGAAGGGCTTTTAGAGAACTGTGTACCCTCTAGCTGCTGATGGGATGTAACCTGGTAACAGCCAGTACAGAGAACAAAATGGAGGTGTGTTTAAAGGTAAAACTTGAGCTACTATGTGATCTGGTAGGCCCACTGATGGGCCTATCCGCTGAGTAGACCTGAATCGAAAAGACACAGGCTGGCAATCCTTCACTGCAGCAACATGTACCATAGCCAAGAGCTGGAAGAAACCAAAATGTCCATCAACAGAAAAATGCACCAAGAAGAAGTGGTCCATGAACACAATGGAATATTAGCCATGGAAAAGCATGGAACAATGCTGTTGGCACCAGCATAGAAGGATCTAGAGATAATCACCCTACCTGAAGTAAGAAAGAAAACGAAAGACAGATATCCTATTACATCACTTATAGGTGTTACCTAAAAATTGATACCCATGAAATAATTTCCAAGAGAAGGACACTCATAGATTCAGAAAACCAATTGGAAAGGTGTAAGGAATGTATGAATTAGGATATGGGGGTTAACAGACATGTAGTAATACATATGAAATATATAATCACAAAATACCTATGGAATGCTAAAAGAGGTGTACTCAACACTCTGTAATAACCTACACGGGAAAGGATCCAAAGATGAATAGATCAATACATTGATATAATGAACCAGATTCCGTACACCTAGAAAAAACACAGTATTTTTATCCAATTTGTTGTGATAATAAATAAAAACTAAATGTAAAAAACAAACAAGAAGTAAGGAGATATAAGCTCTTGGGAGTTTGCCGTGGCACATTCTGCTCTAATTTGCAGCTTACAAACACGATTTCCAGGAACCCTCTGTTGCCCAAAAACCCAGAGTTGGAAATGTAGAAATGCTGCCGCCTTGTGGCCGTTTCCCACAAGAGCGGCTTTAAAACCACAGCTAACGGTCACTTAACATTCACAAGGACTCAGGACAGTAAAGGACAACTGCCCTCAAAAATTCACAACTGGCAAAATTTTCAAGGAGCTAGTATGAAGAGGTAAATTTTACTCATTATTTTTCTAAAAACAAGGAAAATGGATAAAAGCTCAACAACATAAATTTTTAAACTCATGCAAATCTAGCCTACAAAAAGATTTCAACTCACACACGTCAACTACCATCAGCCAAAAGTCTACAAACAATAAATGCGGAAGGGGTTTTAGAGAACTGTGTACCCTCTAGCTGCTGGTGAGATGTAAAGTGATAAGAGCCAATAGTGAGAACAGAAAGGAGCTGTGTTTAAAAGTAAAAATTGAGCCAGCATTCCATTCAGCAGGCCCACCGCTGAGCCTCTCACCTGAAAATACCAGAGTCGAGAAGGCACAGGCTGCAACAGCTTCACTGCAGGATTTTTCACAATAGCCAAGACAGGGAAGCAACCAAAATGTCCATCAATGGATGAATGGATAAAGAAGAAGTGGTCCATGTACATAATGGAATATTAGCCATGCAAAACAGTGAAACACTGCTCGTTGAGGCACCATTTATGAGCCTAGATATAATCTCAGAACATGACGTAAGTCAGAAAGAAAAAGACATATAGTATGATATCACTTATAGGTGTTATCTAACAACTGACAAATATGATAGCATTTTCACAGAGAAAGAAACTCACAGACTTAGAGAACAAACTATTCTTATGTAAATGGAAAGGTGGGTGGTATGGAAAATTAAGATTAGGGTTACCATATGTGTACAAATACCTACTAAATACATTTATCAAACAGACCGACCATATAGCAAGGGAGGTCAATGGAGCACTCTGCAATAATTTACATGGGAAGAGTACCTGCACATGAATATATTACGTGTGTGTGTGTGTGTGTGTGTGTGTGTGTGTGTATATGTGTGTGTGTAATGTACAAATGAACCAGATTGTATACACGTAGGACAAACAATATTCTAAACATTACCTCGATTTAAAAAGACTAAAAAATCGAAAAAGAAATAATGGAATATTAACTTATGGGTTTTTTTCCTAGCACATTCCATTCTAATTTACAACCTGGGAACACAACTTCCAGAAATGTTGTGCTGCCCTAGAAACCAGTCTTGGGAACGGAGAAATGCTGCCGCCTTGTGGCCGTTTCCCCCAACAGCACCTTTAAAGCCAGTAGTAGTGGTCACTAAATATTCACACTCATTACAAGCCTGTAAATGTCACCTGTTGTCAAAAAAATCCTGGGGTCAAAAATCGACGAAAAATTCAAAACAGGGCAGCCTTCCCAGAAGACCACTTCAAGTGGTTTATTGTACTCACAGTTTTTTTCTGTTTTTGTGTAACAGAAAGAAAACAAAGCATGGAAAAATGCTGAACATTAGGAATTATTAAAGACATGCAAATCCAAATTACAAAAACCTATCAGCTCACACCAGTCATAATGGCCATCAGCAAAAATTCTGCAAACAATAAATGCTGAAGGGGTTGTGGAGAAATGCGCACCCTCGTTTCTAAGTGGGACATGGTAAGAACCAGTAATGAAAACACAAAGGAGGTGCCTTGATAAGGTAAATATTGAGCTACCATTCAATCAAGCATACCCACTGCTGGGCCTATCACCTGAGAGGATGAGAATCCAAAAGACACAGGGTGGCCATCCTGCACTCCAGCAATATTTACCACAGCCAACACTTGGAAGCAACAAAAATGTCTGTCAACAGAGGAAGGCACAAAGAAGAAGTGGTCCATGTACACAATGGAATATTATCCAATAAAAAAATATATATACTTTCAATTTAGAAACCAAACGTAAGTAAGGAGACATCAGCTTTTGGGGGTTTGTCCGGGCACATTCCTCTCTAATATATAACGGAGGAACACCACTGGCAGGAAGGACTCCTTCCGTAATTCCCAGAATGGGGAAAGGAGAAATGCTGCCGCCCAATGGCCGATACCTGCAGCAGCAGCTTTAAAACCTGTGCTCATGGTCACTTCATATGCACAAGTACTGGAGGGCTGTAAATGAAACCTGCCCTCAAAATGTCTTCAGGGAGGTAATGGCCAAAATATTTCAAAATGTGACACATACTTCAAGAAAACCATTTGAAGAGGTAAGCGCTACTCACAGCTTGAAAAAAAAGAGGACATGCCTGAAAGTTCAATTTCAAGGGATTATGAGATGCATGCAAATCCAACCTCAAAGAGGTGTCAGCTCACACCTGTCAGAATAAACATCAGCAGAAAAACTACAAACAATAAATGCTGAAAGGGTTGTGGACAAGGGCATACCCTCAAATTTAAGTGGAACATAACCTGGTAAGAGCCACTAATGAGAACAGAATGGAGACGCCTTTACAAGGTAAACATTTTGCTACCATATGATCCAACAGGCCCTCTCCTGGGCCTATAACCGAAGAAGACATAGTTGAAAGACACAGGCAGGCAAATGTGCATTTCAGCAGTGTTACAATAACCAAGACATGGAAGCAACCCAAAAGTCCATCAACAGGTGAGTGGACAAAGAAAAACTGGTCCACGTACAGATGGAATATTAGCCAAGGAAAACAATGACACAATGCCATTTGCATCACCGTAGATGAGTCTAGAAGTAATCACGCAACTTGTAGTAAGTCAGAAAGCGAAAGACACGTATCCTGTGATATCACTTATAGGTGTTACCTAAAAATTGATACCAGTGAGGATATTTCCACAGAGAAAGGCAATCACAGATTCATTAAACAAACTTATGGTTCACCAATGGAAAGGTGTGAGGATTGGATACATTAGGATGTCAGAGTTAACAGAGATATACAAACACAGGTGAAGTATATAATCACCAAAGACCTACGGAATACCAAGAGAAGACTACTCAACATTGTGTCATAACCTAAAATGGGAAAAGGATCCAAAGAAGAAAAGAGATAGGTATATGTGGAAAACAACCACATCTTGCACACCTAAAACAAGCAAAACATTGTAATCACACTTGCTGTGATAAACAATGAAAATTAAATTTAAAAAAAGAACAATATTTAGTGAGATATAAACTTAAGGGGCTTTTTCCTGGCCCATTCCATTCTAATTTGCAACCTAGAACAGGACTTCCATTGAGGCTCTGTTTCCCTAGTAACCAGATTTGGTTAATGAGAACTGCTGCCGCCTTGTGGCCGTTTCACACAACAGCAGCTCTAACTGCAGCTGTAATGGTTACTTGATAGTCAAAATAATTGCAGGCCTGTAAATGACACCTGTCCTCAAAACAATCCTTCGGTCGTAAATCGAGCAAAAATCTCAAAAGACATCCATATTTCAAAACGACAATTTCAAGAGGCATATTTTATGCACATTTTATATTCTGTCTCTTTTGTTTGTTATAGAAAAAGGCATGGAAAAACGCTCAACGTCAGGAATTAATAAAGCCATGCAAATCCAGTCTAGAAACACATTCACCTCACAGCCGTCAGAAGGATCATCAGCAAAAAAGTCTACATAGTATAAATGCTGAAGGGCTTTTAGAGAACTGTGTACCCTCTAGCTGCTGATGGGATGTAACCTGGTAACAGCCAGTACAGAGAACAAAATGGAGGTGTGTTTAAAGGTAAAACTTGAGCTACTATGTGATCTGGTAGGCCCACTGATGGGCCTATCCGCTGAGTAGACCTGAATCGAAAAGACACAGGCTGGCAATCCTTCACTGCAGCAACATGTACCATAGCCAAGAGCTGGAAGAAACCAAAATGTCCATCAACAGAAAAATGCACCAAGAAGAAGTGGTCCATGAACACAATGGAATATTAGCCATGGAAAAGCATGGAACAATGCTGTTGGCACCAGCATAGAAGGATCTAGAGATAATCACCCTACCTGAAGTAAGAAAGAAAACGAAAGACAGATATCCTATTACATCACTTATAGGTGTTACCTAAAAATTGATACCCATGAAATAATTTCCAAGAGAAGGACACTCATAGATTCAGAAAACCAATTGGAAAGGTGTAAGGAATGTATGAATTAGGATATGGGGGTTAACAGACATGTAGTAATACATATGAAATATATAATCACAAAATACCTATGGAATGCTAAAAGAGGTGTACTCAACACTCTGTAATAACCTACACGGGAAAGGATCCAAAGATGAATAGATCAATACATTGATATAATGAACCAGATTCCGTACACCTAGAAAAAACACAGTATTTTTATCCAATTTGCTGTGATAATAAATAAAAACTAAATGTAAAAAACAAACAAGAAGTAAGGAGATATAAGCTCTTGGGAGTTTGCCGTGGCACATTCTGCTCTAATTTGCAGCTTACAAACACGATTTCCAGGAACCCTCTGTTGCCCAAAAACCCAGAGTTGGAAATGTAGAAATGCTGCCGCCTTGTGGCCGTTTCCCACAAGAGCGGCTTTAAAACCACAGCTAACGGTCACTTAACATTCACAAGGACTCAGGACAGTAAAGGACAACTGCCCTCAAAAATTCACAACTGGCAAAATTTTCAAGGAGCTAGTATGAAGAGGTAAATTTTACTCATTATTTTTCTAAAAACAAGGAAAATGGATAAAAGCTCAACAACATAAATTTTTAAACTCATGCAAATCTAGCCTACAAAAAGATTTCAACTCACACACGTCAACTACCATCAGCCAAAAGTCTACAAACAATAAATGCGGAAGGGGTTTTAGAGAACTGTGTACCCTCTAGCTGCTGGTGAGATGTAAAGTGATAAGAGCCAATAGTGAGAACAGAAAGGAGCTGTGTTTAAAAGTAAAAATTGAGCCAGCATTCCATTCAGCAGGCCCACCGCTGAGCCTCTCACCTGAAAATACCAGAGTCGAGAAGGCACAGGCTGCAACAGCTTCACTGCAGGATTTTTCACAATAGCCAAGACAGGGAAGCAACCAAAATGTCCATCAATGGATGAATGGATAAAGAAGAAGTGGTCCATGTACATAATGGAATATTAGCCATGCAAAACAGTGAAACACTGCTCGTTGAGGCACCATTTATGAGCCTAGATATAATCTCAGAACATGACGTAAGTCAGAAAGAAAAAGACATATAGTATGATATCACTTATAGGTGTTATCTAACAACTGACAAATATGATAGCATTTTCACAGAGAAAGAAACTCACAGACTTAGAGAACAAACTATTCTTATGTAAATGGAAAGGTGGGTGGTATGGAAAATTAAGATTAGGGTTACCATATGTGTACAAATACCTACTAAATACATTTATCAAACAGACCGACCATATAGCAAGGGAGGTCAATGGAGCACTCTGCAATAATTTACATGGGAAGAGTACCTGCACATGAATATATTACGTGTGTGTGTGTGTGTGTGTGTGTGTGTGTGTGTATATGTGTGTGTGTAATGTACAAATGAACCAGATTGTATACACGTAGGACAAACAATATTCTAAACATTACCTCGATTTAAAAAGACTAAAAAATCGAAAAAGAAATAATGGAATATTAACTTATGGGTTTTTTTCCTAGCACATTCCATTCTAATTTACAACCTGGGAACACAACTTCCAGAAATGTTGTGCTGCCCTAGAAACCAGTCTTGGGAACGGAGAAATGCTGCCGCCTTGTGGCCGTTTCCCCCAACAGCACCTTTAAAGCCAGTAGTAGTGGTCACTAAATATTCACACTCATTACAAGCCTGTAAATGTCACCTGTTGTCAAAAAAATCCTGGGGTCAAAAATCGACGAAAAATTCAAAACAGGGCAGCCTTCCCAGAAGACCACTTCAAGTGGTTTATTGTACTCACAGTTTTTTTCTGTTTTTGTGTAACAGAAAGAAAACAAAGCATGGAAAAATGCTGAACATTAGGAATTATTAAAGACATGCAAATCCAAGTTACAAAAACCTATCAGCTCACACCAGTCATAATGGCCATCAGCAAAAATTCTGCAAACAATAAATGCTGAAGGGGTTGTGGAGAAATGCGCACTCTCGTTTCTAAGTGGGACATGGTAAGAACCAGTAATGAAAACACAAAGGAGGTGCCTTGATAAGGTAAATATTGAGCTACCATTCAATCAAGCATACCCACTGCTGGGCCTATCACCTGAGAGGATGAGAATCCAAAAGACACAGGGTGGCCATCCTGCACTCCAGCAATATTTACCACAGCCAACACTTGGAAGCAACAAAAATGTCTGTCAACAGAGGAAGGCACAAAGAAGAAGTGGTCCATGTACACAATGGAATATTATCCAATAAAAAAATATATATACTTTCAATTTAGAAACCAAACGTAAGTAAGGAGACATCAGCTTTTGGGGGTTTGTCCGGGCACATTCCTCTCTAATATATAACGGAGGAACACCACTGGCAGGAAGGACTCCTTCCGTAATTCCCAGAATGGGGAAAGGAGAAATGCTGCCGCCCAATGGCCGATACCTGCAGCAGCAGCTTTAAAACCTGTGCTCATGGTCACTTCATATGCACAAGTACTGGAGGGCTGTAAATGAAACCTGCCCTCAAAATGTCTTCAGGGAGGTAATGGCCAAAATATTTCAAAATGTGACACATACTTCAAGAAAACCATTTGAAGAGGTAAGCGCTACTCACAGCTTGAAAAAAAAGAGGACATGCCTGAAAGTTCAATTTCAAGGGATTATGAGATGCATGCAAATCCAACCTCAAAGAGGTGTCAGCTCACACCTGTCAGAATAAACATCAGCAGAAAAACTACAAACAATAAATGCTGAAAGGGTTGTGGACAAGGGCATACCCTCAAATTTAAGTGGAACATAACCTGGTA
This sequence comes from Leucopleurus acutus, assembly GCF_964270905.1. Classification (NCBI taxonomy): domain Eukaryota; kingdom Metazoa; phylum Chordata; class Mammalia; order Artiodactyla; family Delphinidae; genus Leucopleurus; species Leucopleurus acutus. Next base: position 93,748 of record NW_028138809.1, on the reverse strand, counting down.
AGAGCCACTAATGAGAACAGAATGGAGACGCCTTTACAAGGTAAACATTTTGCTACCATATGATCCAACAGGCCCTCTCCTGGGCCTATAACCGAAGAAGACATAGTTGAAAGACACAGGCAGGCAAATGTGCATTTCAGCAGTGTTACAATAACCAAGACATGGAAGCAACCCAAAAGTCCATCAACAGGTGAGTGGACAAAGAAAAACTGGTCCACGTACAGATGGAATATTAGCCAAGGAAAACAATGACACAATGCCATTTGCATCACCGTAGATGAGTCTAGAAGTAATCACGCAACTTGTAGTAAGTCAGAAAGCGAAAGACACGTATCCTGTGATATCACTTATAGGTGTTACCTAAAAATTGATACCAGTGAGGATATTTCCACAGAGAAAGGCAATCACAGATTCATTAAACAAACTTATGGTTCACCAATGGAAAGGTGTGAGGATTGGATACATTAGGATGTCAGAGTTAACAGAGATATACAAACACAGGTGAAGTATATAATCACCAAAGACCTACGGAATACCAAGAGAAGACTACTCAACATTGTGTCATAACCTAAAATGGGAAAAGGATCCAAAGAAGAAAAGAGATAGGTATATGTGGAAAACAACCACATCTTGCACACCTAAAACAAGCAAAACATTGTAATCACACTTGCTGTGATAAACAATGAAAATTAAATTTAAAAAAAGAACAATATTTAGTGAGATATAAACTTAAGGGGCTTTTTCCTGGCCCATTCCATTCTAATTTGCAACCTAGAACAGGACTTCCATTGAGGCTCTGTTTCCCTAGTAACCAGATTTGGTTAATGAGAACTGCTGCCGCCTTGTGGCCGTTTCACACAACAGCAGCTCTAACTGCAGCTGTAATGGTTACTTGATAGTCAAAATAATTGCAGGCCTGTAAATGACACCTGTCCTCAAAACAATCCTTCGGTCGTAAATCGAGCAAAAATCTCAAAAGACATCCATATTTCAAAACGACAATTTCAAGAGGCATATTTTATGCACATTTTATATTCTGTCTCTTTTGTTTGTTATAGAAAAAGGCATGGAAAAACGCTCAACGTCAGGAATTAATAAAGCCATGCAAATCCAGTCTAGAAACACATTCACCTCACAGCCGTCAGAAGGATCATCAGCAAAAAAGTCTACATAGTATAAATGCTGAAGGGCTTTTAGAGAACTGTGTACCCTCTAGCTGCTGATGGGATGTAACCTGGTAACAGCCAGTACAGAGAACAAAATGGAGGTGTGTTTAAAGGTAAAACTTGAGCTACTATGTGATCTGGTAGGCCCACTGATGGGCCTATCCGCTGAGTAGACCTGAATCGAAAAGACACAGGCTGGCAATCCTTCACTGCAGCAACATGTACCATAGCCAAGAGCTGGAAGAAACCAAAATGTCCATCAACAGAAAAATGCACCAAGAAGAAGTGGTCCATGAACACAATGGAATATTAGCCATGGAAAAGCATGGAACAATGCTGTTGGCACCAGCATAGAAGGATCTAGAGATAATCACCCTACCTGAAGTAAGAAAGAAAACGAAAGACAGATATCCTATTACATCACTTATAGGTGTTACCTAAAAATTGATACCCATGAAATAATTTCCAAGAGAAGGACACTCATAGATTCAGAAAACCAATTGGAAAGGTGTAAGGAATGTATGAATTAGGATATGGGGGTTAACAGACATGTAGTAATACATATGAAATATATAATCACAAAATACCTATGGAATGCTAAAAGAGGTGTACTCAACACTCTGTAATAACCTACACGGGAAAGGATCCAAAGATGAATAGATCAATACATTGATATAATGAACCAGATTCCGTACACCTAGAAAAAACACAGTATTTTTATCCAATTTGCTGTGATAATAAATAAAAACTAAATGTAAAAAACAAACAAGAAGTAAGGAGATATAAGCTCTTGGGAGTTTGCCGTGGCACATTCTGCTCTAATTTGCAGCTTACAAACACGATTTCCAGGAACCCTCTGTTGCCCAAAAACCCAGAGTTGGAAATGTAGAAATGCTGCCGCCTTGTGGCCGTTTCCCACAAGAGCGGCTTTAAAACCACAGCTAACGGTCACTTAACATTCACAAGGACTCAGGACAGTAAAGGACAACTGCCCTCAAAAATTCACAACTGGCAAAATTTTCAAGGAGCTAGTATGAAGAGGTAAATTTTACTCATTATTTTTCTAAAAACAAGGAAAATGGATAAAAGCTCAACAACATAAATTTTTAAACTCATGCAAATCTAGCCTACAAAAAGATTTCAACTCACACACGTCAACTACCATCAGCCAAAAGTCTACAAACAATAAATGCGGAAGGGGTTTTAGAGAACTGTGTACCCTCTAGCTGCTGGTGAGATGTAAAGTGATAAGAGCCAATAGTGAGAACAGAAAGGAGCTGTGTTTAAAAGTAAAAATTGAGCCAGCATTCCATTCAGCAGGCCCACCGCTGAGCCTCTCACCTGAAAATACCAGAGTCGAGAAGGCACAGGCTGCAACAGCTTCACTGCAGGATTTTTCACAATAGCCAAGACAGGGAAGCAACCAAAATGTCCATCAATGGATGAATGGATAAAGAAGAAGTGGTCCATGTACATAATGGAATATTAGCCATGCAAAACAGTGAAACACTGCTCGTTGAGGCACCATTTATGAGCCTAGATATAATCTCAGAACATGACGTAAGTCAGAAAGAAAAAGACATATAGTATGATATCACTTATAGGTGTTATCTAACAACTGACAAATATGATAGCATTTTCACAGAGAAAGAAACTCACAGACTTAGAGAACAAACTATTCTTATGTAAATGGAAAGGTGGGTGGTATGGAAAATTAAGATTAGGGTTACCATATGTGTACAAATACCTACTAAATACATTTATCAAACAGACCGACCATATAGCAAGGGAGGTCAATGGAGCACTCTGCAATAATTTACATGGGAAGAGTACCTGCACATGAATATATTACGTATGTGTGTGTGTGTGTGTGTGTGTTTATGTATGTGTGTGTGTAATGTACAAATGAACCAGATTGTATACACGTAGGACAAACAATATTCTAAACATTACCTCGATTTAAAAAGACTAAAAAATCGAAAAAGAAATAATGGAATATTAACTTATGGGTTTTTTTCCTAGCACATTCCATTCTAATTTACAACCTGGGAACACAACTTCCAGAAATGTTGTGCTGCCCTAGAAACCAGTCTTGGGAACGGAGAAATGCTGCCGCCTTGTGGCCGTTTCCCCCAACAGCACCTTTAAAGCCAGTAGTAGTGGTCACTAAATATTCACACTCATTACAAGCCTGTAAATGTCACCTGTTGTCAAAAAAATCCTGGGGTCAAAAATCGACGAAAAATTCAAAACAGGGCAGCCTTCCCAGAAGACCACTTCAAGTGGTTTATTGTACTCACAGTTTTTTTCTGTTTTTGTGTAACAGAAAGAAAACAAAGCATGGAAAAATGCTGAACATTAGGAATTATTAAAGACATGCAAATCCAAGTTACAAAAACCTATCAGCTCACACCAGTCATAATGGCCATCAGCAAAAATTCTGCAAACAATAAATGCTGAAGGGGTTGTGGAGAAATGCGCACCCTCGTTTCTAAGTGGGACATGGTAAGAACCAGTAATGAAAACACAAAGGAGGTGCCTTGATAAGGTAAATATTGAGCTACCATTCAATCAAGCATACCCACTGCTGGGCCTATCACCTGAGAGGATGAGAATCCAAAAGACACAGGGTGGCCATCCTGCACTCCAGCAATATTTACCACAGCCAACACTTGGAAGCAACAAAAATGTCTGTCAACAGAGGAAGGCACAAAGAAGAAGTGGTCCATGTACACAATGGAATATTATCCAATAAAAAAATATATATACTTTCAATTTAGAAACCAAACGTAAGTAAGGAGACATCAGCTTTTGGGGGTTTGTCCGGGCACATTCCTCTCTAATATATAACGGAGGAACACCACTGGCAGGAAGGACTCCTTCCGTAATTCCCAGAATGGGGAAAGGAGAAATGCTGCCGCCCAATGGCCGATACCTGCAGCAGCAGCTTTAAAACCTGTGCTCATGGTCACTTCATATGCACAAGTACTGGAGGGCTGTAAATGAAACCTGCCCTCAAAATGTCTTCAGGGAGGTAATGGCCAAAATATTTCAAAATGTGACACATACTTCAAGAAAACCATTTGAAGAGGTAAGCGCTACTCACAGCTTGAAAAAAAAGAGGACATGCCTGAAAGTTCAATTTCAAGGGATTATGAGATGCATGCAAATCCAACCTCAAAGAGGTGTCAGCTCACACCTGTCAGAATAAACATCAGCAGAAAAACTACAAACAATAAATGCTGAAAGGGTTGTGGACAAGGGCATACCCTCAAATTTAAGTGGAACATAACCTGGTAAGAGCCACTAATGAGAACAGAATGGAGACGCCTTTACAAGGTAAACATTTTGCTACCATATGATCCAACAGGCCCTCTCCTGGGCCTATAACCGAAGAAGACATAGTTGAAAGACACAGGCAGGCAAATGTGCATTTCAGCAGTGTTACAATAACCAAGACATGGAAGCAACCCAAAAGTCCATCAACAGGTGAGTGGACAAAGAAAAACTGGTCCACGTACAGATGGAATATTAGCCAAGGAAAACAATGACACAATGCCATTTGCATCACCGTAGATGAGTCTAGAAGTAATCACGCAACTTGTAGTAAGTCAGAAAGCGAAAGACACGTATCCTGTGATATCACTTATAGGTGTTACCTAAAAATTGATACCAGTGAGGATATTTCCACAGAGAAAGGCAATCACAGATTCATTAAACAAACTTATGGTTCACCAATGGAAAGGTGTGAGGATTGGATACATTAGGATGTCAGAGTTAACAGAGATATACAAACACAGGTGAAGTATATAATCACCAAAGACCTACGGAATACCAAGAGAAGACTACTCAACATTGTGTCATAACCTAAAATGGGAAAAGGATCCAAAGAAGAAAAGAGATAGGTATATGTGGAAAACAACCACATCTTGCACACCTAAAACAAGCAAAACATTGTAATCACACTTGCTGTGATAAACAATGAAAATTAAATTTAAAAAAAGAACAATATTTAGTGAGATATAAACTTAAGGGGCTTTTTCCTGGCCCATTCCATTCTAATTTGCAACCTAGAACAGGACTTCCATTGAGGCTCTGTTTCCCTAGTAACCAGATTTGGTTAATGAGAACTGCTGCCGCCTTGTGGCCGTTTCACACAACAGCAGCTCTAACTGCAGCTGTAATGGTTACTTGATAGTCAAAATAATTGCAGGCCTGTAAATGACACCTGTCCTCAAAACAATCCTTCGGTCGTAAATCGAGCAAAAATCTCAAAAGACATCCATATTTCAAAACGACAATTTCAAGAGGTATATTTTATGCACATTTTATATTCTGTCTCTTTTGTTTGTTATAGAAAAAGGCATGGAAAAACGCTCAACGTCAGGAATTAATAAAGCCATGCAAATCCAGTCTAGAAACACATTCACCTCACAGCCGTCAGAAGGATCATCAGCAAAAAAGTCTACATAGTATAAATGCTGAAGGGCTTTTAGAGAACTGTGTACCCTCTAGCTGCTGATGGGATGTAACCTGGTAACAGCCAGTACAGAGAACAAAATGGAGGTGTGTTTAAAGGTAAAACTTGAGCTACTATGTGATCTGGTAGGCCCACTGATGGGCCTATCCGCTGAGTAGACCTGAATCGAAAAGACACAGGCTGGCAATCCTTCACTGCAGCAACATGTACCATAGCCAAGAGCTGGAAGAAACCAAAATGTCCATCAACAGAAAAATGCACCAAGAAGAAGTGGTCCATGAACACAATGGAATATTAGCCATGGAAAAGCATGGAACAATGCTGTTGGCACCAGCATAGAAGGATCTAGAGATAATCACCCTACCTGAAGTAAGAAAGAAAACGAAAGACAGATATCCTATTACATCACTTATAGGTGTTACCTAAAAATTGATACCCATGAAATAATTTCCAAGAGAAGGACACTCATAGATTCAGAAAACCAATTGGAAAGGTGTAAGGAATGTATGAATTAGGATATGGGGGTTAACAGACATGTAGTAATACATATGAAATATATAATCACAAAATACCTATGGAATGCTAAAAGAGGTGTACTCAACACTCTGTAATAACCTACACGGGAAAGGATCCAAAGATGAATAGATCAATACATTGATATAATGAACCAGATTCCGTACACCTAGAAAAAACACAGTATTTTTATCCAATTTGCTGTGATAATAAATAAAAACTAAATGTAAAAAACAAACAAGAAGTAAGGAGATATAAGCTCTTGGGAGTTTGCCGTGGCACATTCTGCTCTAATTTGCAGCTTACAAACACGATTTCCAGGAACCCTCTGTTGCCCAAAAACCCAGAGTTGGAAATGTAGAAATGCTGCCGCCTTGTGGCCGTTTCCCACAAGAGCGGCTTTAAAACCACAGCTAACGGTCACTTAACATTCACAAGGACTCAGGACAGTAAAGGACAACTGCCCTCAAAAATTCACAACTGGCAAAATTTTCAAGGAGCTAGTATGAAGAGGTAAATTTTACTCATTATTTTTCTAAAAACAAGGAAAATGGATAAAAGCTCAACAACATAAATTTTTAAACTCATGCAAATCTAGCCTACAAAAAGATTTCAACTCACACACGTCAACTACCATCAGCCAAAAGTCTACAAACAATAAATGCGGAAGGGGTTTTAGAGAACTGTGTACCCTCTAGCTGCTGGTGAGATGTAAAGTGATAAGAGCCAATAGTGAGAACAGAAAGGAGCTGTGTTTAAAAGTAAAAATTGAGCCAGCATTCCATTCAGCAGGCCCACCGCTGAGCCTCTCACCTGAAAATACCAGAGTCGAGAAGGCACAGGCTGCAACAGCTTCACTGCAGGATTTTTCACAATAGCCAAGACACGGAAGCAACCAAAATGTCCATCAATGGATGAATGGATAAAGAAGAAGTGGTCCATGTACATAATGGAATATTAGCCATGCAAAACAGTGAAACACTGCTCGTTGAGGCACCATTTATGAGCCTAGATATAATCTCAGAACATGACGTAAGTCAGAAAGAAAAAGACATATAGTATGATATCACTTATAGGTGTTATCTAACAACTGACAAATATGATAGCATTTTCACAGAGAAAGAAACTCACAGACTTAGAGAACAAACTATTCTTATGTAAATGGAAAGGTGGGTGGTATGGAAAATTAAGATTAGGGTTACCATATGTGTACAAATACCTACTAAATACATTTATCAAACAGACCGACCATATAGCAAGGGAGGTCAATGGAGCACTCTGCAATAATTTACATGGGAAGAGTACCTGCACATGAATATATTACGTATGTGTGTGTGTGTGTGTGTGTGTGTGTGTATGTATGTGTGTGTGTAATGTACAAATGAACCAGATTGTATACACGTAGGACAAACAATATTCTAAACATTACCTCGATTTAAAAAGACTAAAAAATCGAAAAAGAAATAATGGAATATTAACTTATGGGTTTTTTTCCTAGCACATTCCATTCTAATTTACAACCTGGGAACACAACTTCCAGAAATGTTGTGCTGCCCTAGAAACCAGTCTTGGGAACGGAGAAATGCTGCCGCCTTGTGGCCGTTTCCCCCAACAGCACCTTTAAAGCCAGTAGTAGTGGTCACTAAATATTCACACTCATTACAAGCCTGTAAATGTCACCTGTTGTCAAAAAAATCCTGGGGTCAAAAATCGACGAAAAATTCAAAACAGGGCAGCCTTCCCAGAAGACCACTTCAAGTGGTTTATTGTACTCACAGTTTTTTTCTGTTTTTGTGTAACAGAAAGAAAACAAAGCATGGAAAAATGCTGAACATTAGGAATTATTAAAGACATGCAAATCCAAGTTACAAAAACCTATCAGCTCACACCAGTCATAATGGCCATCAGCAAAAATTCTGCAAACAATAAATGCTGAAGGGGTTGTGGAGAAATGCGCACCCTCGTTTCTAAGTGGGACATGGTAAGAACCAGTAATGAAAACACAAAGGAGGTGCCTTGATAAGGTAAATATTGAGCTACCATTCAATCAAGCATACCCACTGCTGGGCCTATCACCTGAGAGGATGAGAATCCAAAAGACACAGGGTGGCCATCCTGCACTCCAGCAATATTTACCACAGCCAACACTTGGAAGCAACAAAAATGTCTGTCAACAGAGGAAGGCACAAAGAAGAAGTGGTCCATGTACACAATGGAATATTACCCAATAAAAAAATATATATACTTTCAATTTAGAAACCAAACGTAAGTAAGGAGACATCAGCTTTTGGGGGTTTGTCCGGGCACATTCCTCTCTAATATATAACGGAGGAACACCACTGGCAGGAAGGACTCCTTCCGTAATTCCCAGAATGGGGAAAGGAGAAATGCTGCTGCCCAATGGCCGATACCTGCAGCAGCAGCTTTAAAACCTGTGCTCATGGTCACTTCATATGCACAAGTACTGGAGGGCTGTAAATGAAACCTGCCCTCAAAATGTCTTCAGGGAGGTAATGGCCAAAATATTTCAAAATGTGACACATACTTCAAGAAAACCATTTGAAGAGGTAAGCGCTACTCACAGCTTGAAAAAAAAGAGGACATGCCTGAAAGTTCAATTTCAAGGGATTATGAGATGCATGCAAATCCAACCTCAAAGAGGTGTCAGCTCACACCTGTCAGAATAAACATCAGCAGAAAAACTACAAACAATAAATGCTGAAAGGGTTGTGGACAAGGGCATACCCTCAAATTTAAGTGGAACATAACCTGGTAAGAGCCACTAATGAGAACAGAATGGAGACGCCTTTACAAGGTAAACATTTTGCTACCATATGATCCAACAGGCCCTCTCCTGGGCCTATAACCGAAGAAGACATAGTTGAAAGACACAGGCAGGCAAATGTGCATTTCAGCAGTGTTACAATAACCAAGACATGGAAGCAACCCAAAAGTCCATCAACAGGTGAGTGGACAAAGAAAAACTGGTCCACGTACAGATGGAATATTAGCCAAGGAAAACAATGACACAATGCCATTTGCATCACCGTAGATGAGTCTAGAAGTAATCACGCAACTTGTAGTAAGTCAGAAAGCGAAAGACACGTATCCTGTGATATCATTTATAGGTGTTACCTAAAAATTGATACCAGTGAGGATATTTCCACAGAGAAAGGCAATCACAGATTCATTAAACAAACTTATGGTTCACCAATGGAAAGGTGTGAGGATTGGATACATTAGGATGTCAGAGTTAACAGAGATATACAAACACAGGTGAAGTATATAATCACCAAAGACCTACGGAATACCAAGAGAAGACTACTCAACATTGTGTCATAACCTAAAATGGGAAAAGGATCCAAAGAAGAAAAGAGATAGGTATATGTGGAAAACAACCACATCTTGCACACCTAAAACAAGCAAAACATTGTAATCACACTTGCTGTGATAAACAATGAAAATTAAATTTAAAAAAAGAACAATATTTAGTGAGATATAAACTTAAGGGGCTTTTTCCTGGCCCATTCCATTCTAATTTGCAACCTAGAACAGGACTTCCATTGAGGCTCTGTTTCCCTAGTAACCAGATTTGGTTAATGAGAACTGCTGCCGCCTTGTGGCCGTTTCACACAACAGCAGCTCTAACTGCAGCTGTAATGGTTACTTGATAGTCAAAATAATTGCAGGCCTGTAAATGACACCTGTCCTCAAAACAATCCTTCGGTCGTAAATCGAGCAAAAATCTCAAAAGACATCCATATTTCAAAACGACAATTTCAAGAGGCATATTTTATGCACATTTTATATTCTGTCTCTTTTGTTTGTTATAGAAAAAGGCATGGAAAAACGCTCAACGTCAGGAATTAATAAAGCCATGCAAATCCAGTCTAGAAACACATTCACCTCACAGCCGTCAGAAGGATCATCAGCAAAAAAGTCTACATAGTATAAATGCTGAAGGGCTTTTAGAGAACTGTGTACCCTCTAGCTGCTGATGGGATGTAACCTGGTAACAGCCAGTACAGAGAACAAAATGGAGGTGTGTTTAAAGGTAAAACTTGAGCTACTATGTGATCTGGTAGGCCCACTGATGGGCCTATCCGCTGAGTAGACCTGAATCGAAAAGACACAGGCTGGCAATCCTTCACTGCAGCAACATGTACCATAGCCAAGAGCTGGAAGAAACCAAAATGTCCATCAACAGAAAAATGCACCAAGAAGAAGTGGTCCATGAACACAATGGAATATTAGCCATGGAAAAGCATGGAACAATGCTGTTGGCACCAGCATAGAAGGATCTAGAGATAATCACCCTACCTGAAGTAAGAAAGAAAACGAAAGACAGATATCCTATTACATCACTTATAGGTGTTACCTAAAAATTGATACCCATGAAATAATTTCCAAGAGAAGGACACTCATAGATTCAGAAAACCAATTGGAAAGGTGTAAGGAATGTATGAATTAGGATATGGGGGTTAACAGACATGTAGTAATACATATGAAATATATAATCACAAAATACCTATGGAATGCTAAAAGAGGTGTACTCAACACTCTGTAATAACCTACACGGGAAAGGATCCAAAGATGAATAGATCAATACATTGATATAATGAACCAGATTCCGTACACCTAGAAAAAACACAGTATTTTTATCCAATTTGCTGTGATAATAAATAAAAACTAAATGTAAAAAACAAACAAGAAGTAAGGAGATATAAGCTCTTGGGAGTTTGCCGTGGCACATTCTGCTCTAATTTGCAGCTTACAAACACGATTTCCAGGAACCCTCTGTTGCCCAAAAACCCAGAGTTGGAAATGTAGAAATGCTGCCGCCTTGTGGCCGTTTCCCACAAGAGCGGCTTTAAAACCACAGCTAACGGTCACTTAACATTCACAAGGACTCAGGACAGTAAAGGACAACTGCCCTCAAAAATTCACAACTGGCAAAATTTTCAAGGAGCTAGTATGAAGAGGTAAATTTTACTCATTATTTTTCTAAAAACAAGGAAAATGGATAAAAGCTCAACAACATAAATTTTTAAACTCATGCAAATCTAGCCTACAAAAAGATTTCAACTCACACACGTCAACTACCATCAGCCAAAAGTCTACAAACAATAAATGCGGAAGGGGTTTTAGAGAACTGTGTACCCTCTAGCTGCTGGTGAGATGTAAAGTGATAAGAGCCAATAGTGAGAACAGAAAGGAGCTGTGTTTAAAAGTAAAAATTGAGCCAGCATTCCATTCAGCAGGCCCACCGCTGAGCCTCTCACCTGAAAATACCAGAGTCGAGAAGGCACAGGCTGCAACAGCTTCACTGCAGGATTTTTCACAATAGCCAAGACACGGAAGCAACCAAAATGTCCATCAATGGATGAATGGATAAAGAAGAAGTGGTCCATGTACATAATGGAATATTAGCCATGCAAAACAGTGAAACACTGCTCGTTGAGGCACCATTTATGAGCCTAGATATAATCTCAGAACATGACGTAAGTCAGAAAGAAAAAGACATATAGTATGATATCACTTATAGGTGTTATCTAACAACTGACAAATATGATAGCATTTTCACAGAGAAAGAAACTCACAGACTTAGAGAACAAACTATTCTTATGTAAATGGAAAGGTGGGTGGTATGGAAAATTAAGATTAGGGTTACCATATGTGTACAAATACCTACTAAATACATTTATCAAACAGACCGACCATATAGCAAGGGAGGTCAATGGAGCACTCTGCAATAATTTACATGGGAAGAGTACCTGCACATGAATATATTACGTACGTGTGTGTGTGTGTGTGTGTGTGTATATGTGTGTGTGTAATGTACAAATGAACCAGATTGTATACACGTAGGACAAACAATATTCTAAACATTACCTCGATTTAAAAAGACTAAAAAATCGAAAAAGAAATAATGGAATATTAACTTATGGGTTTTTTTCCTAGCACATTCCATTCTAATTTACAACCTGGGAACACAACTTCCAGAAATGTTGTGCTGCCCTAGAAACCAGTCTTGGGAACGGAGAAATGCTGCCGCCTTGTGGCCGTTTCCCCCAACAGCACCTTTAAAGCCAGTAGTAGTGGTCACTAAATATTCACACTCATTACAAGCCTGTAAATGTCACCTGTTGTCAAAAAAATCCTGGGGTCAAAAATCGACGAAAAATTCAAAACAGGGCAGCCTTCCCAGAAGACCACTTCAAGTGGTTTATTGTACTCACAGTTTTTTTCTGTTTTTGTGTAACAGAAAGAAAACAAAGCATGGAAAAATGCTGAACATTAGGAATTATTAAAGACATGCAAATCCAAATTACAAAAACCTATCAGCTCACACCAGTCATAATGGCCATCAGCAAAAATTCTGCAAACAATAAATGCTGAAGGGGTTGTGGAGAAATGCGCACCCTCGTTTCTAAGTGGGACATGGTAAGAACCAGTAATGAAAACACAAAGGAGGTGCCTTGATAAGGTAAATATTGAGCTACCATTCAATCAAGCATACCCACTGCTGGGCCTATCACCTGAGAGGATGAGAATCCAAAAGACACAGGGTGGCCATCCTGCACTCCAGCAATATTTACCACAGCCAACACTTGGAAGCAACAAAAATGTCTGTCAACAGAGGAAGGCACAAAGAAGAAGTGGTCCATGTACACAATGGAATATTACCCAATAAAAAAATATATATACTTTCAATTTAGAAACCAAACGTAAGTAAGGAGACATCAGCTTTTGGGGGTTTGTCCGGGCACATTCCTCTCTAATATATAACGGAGGAACACCACTGGCAGGAAGGACTCCTTCCGTAATTCCCAGAATGGGGAAAGGAGAAATGCTGCTGCCCAATGGCCGATACCTGCAGCAGCAGCTTTAAAACCTGTGCTCATGGTCACTTCATATGCACAAGTACTGGAGGGCTGTAAATGAAACCTGCCCTCAAAATGTCTTCAGGGAGGTAATGGCCAAAATATTTCAAAATGTGACACATACTTCAAGAAAACCATTTGAAGAGGTAAGCGCTACTCACAGCTTGAAAAAAAAGAGGACATGCCTGAAAGTTCAATTTCAAGGGATTATGAGATGCATGCAAATCCAACCTCAAAGAGGTGTCAGCTCACACCTGTCAGAATAAACATCAGCAGAAAAACTACAAACAATAAATGCTGAAAGGGTTGTGGACAAGGGCATACCCTCAAATTTAAGTGGAACATAACCTGGTAAGAGCCACTAATGAGAACAGAATGGAGACGCCTTTACAAGGTAAACATTTTGCTACCATATGATCCAACAGGCCCTCTCCTGGGCCTATAACCGAAGAAGACATAGTTGAAAGACACAGGCAGGCAAATGTGCATTTCAGCAGTGTTACAATAACCAAGACATGGAAGCAACCCAAAAGTCCATCAACAGGTGAGTGGACAAAGAAAAACTGGTCCACGTACAGATGGAATATTAGCCAAGGAAAACAATGACACAATGCCATTTGCATCACCGTAGATGAGTCTAGAAGTAATCACGCAACTTGTAGTAAGTCAGAAAGCGAAAGACACGTATCCTGTGATATCACTTATAGGTGTTACCTAAAAATTGATACCAGTGAGGATATTTCCACAGAGAAAGGCAATCACAGATTCATTAAACAAACTTATGGTTCACCAATGGAAAGGTGTGAGGATTGGATACATTAGGATGTCAGAGTTAACAGAGATATACAAACACAGGTGAAGTATATAATCACCAAAGACCTACGGAATACCAAGAGAAGACTACTCAACATTGTGTCATAACCTAAAATGGGAAAAGGATCCAAAGAAGAAAAGAGATAGGTATATGTGGAAAACAACCACATCTTGCACACCTAAAACAAGCAAAACATTGTAATCACACTTGCTGTGATAAACAATGAAAATTAAATTTAAAAAAAGAACAATATTTAGTGAGATATAAACTTAAGGGGCTTTTTCCTGGCCCATTCCATTCTAATTTGCAACCTAGAACAGGACTTCCATTGAGGCTCTGTTTCCCTAGTAACCAGATTTGGTTAATGAGAACTGCTGCCGCCTTGTGGCCGTTTCACACAACAGCAGCTCTAACTGCAGCTGTAATGGTTACTTGATAGTCAAAATAATTGCAGGCCTGTAAATGACACCTGTCCTCAAAACAATCCTTCGGTCGTAAATCGAGCAAAAATCTCAAAAGACATCCATATTTCAAAACGACAATTTCAAGAGGCATATTTTATGCACATTTTATATTCTGTCTCTTTTGTTTGTTATAGAAAAAGGCATGGAAAAACGCTCAACGTCAGGAATTAATAAAGCCATGCAAATCCAGTCTAGAAACACATTCACCTCACAGCCGTCAGAAGGATCATCAGCAAAAAAGTCTACATAGTATAAATGCTGAAGGGCTTTTAGAGAACTGTGTACCCTCTAGCTGCTGATGGGATGTAACCTGGTAACAGCCAGTACAGAGAACAAAATGGAGGTGTGTTTAAAGGTAAAACTTGAGCTACTATGTGATCTGGTAGGCCCACTGATGGGCCTATCCGCTGAGTAGACCTGAATCGAAAAGACACAGGCTGGCAATCCTTCACTGCAGCAACATGTACCATAGCCAAGAGCTGGAAGAAACCAAAATGTCCATCAACAGAAAAATGCACCAAGAAGAAGTGGTCCATGAACACAATGGAATATTAGCCATGGAAAAGCATGGAACAATGCTGTTGGCACCAGCATAGAAGGATCTAGAGATAATCACCCTACCTGAAGTAAGAAAGAAAACGAAAGACAGATATCCTATTACATCACTTATAGGTGTTACCTAAAAATTGATACCCATGAAATAATTTCCAAGAGAAGGACACTCATAGATTCAGAAAACCAATTGGAAAGGTGTAAGGAATGTATGAATTAGGATATGGGGGTTAACAGACATGTAGTAATACATATGAAATATATAATCACAAAATACCTATGGAATGCTAAAAGAGGTGTACTCAACACTCTGTAATAACCTACACGGGAAAGGATCCAAAGATGAATAGATCAATACATTGATATAATGAACCAGATTCCGTACACCTAGAAAAAACACAGTATTTTTATCCAATTTGCTGTGATAATAAATAAAAACTAAATGTAAAAAACAAACAAGAAGTAAGGAGATATAAGCTCTTGGGAGTTTGCCGTGGCACATTCTGCTCTAATTTGCAGCTTACAAACACGATTTCCAGGAACCCTCTGTTGCCCAAAAACCCAGAGTTGGAAATGTAGAAATGCTGCCGCCTTGTGGCCGTTTCCCACAAGAGCGGCTTTAAAACCACAGCTAACGGTCACTTAACATTCACAAGGACTCAGGACAGTAAAGGACAACTGCCCTCAAAAATTCACAACTGGCAAAATTTTCAAGGAGCTAGTATGAAGAGGTAAATTTTACTCATTATTTTTCTAAAAACAAGGAAAATGGATAAAAGCTCAACAACATAAATTTTTAAACTCATGCAAATCTAGCCTACAAAAAGATTTCAACTCACACACGTCAACTACCATCAGCCAAAAGTCTACAAACAATAAATGCGGAAGGGGTTTTAGAGAACTGTGTACCCTCTAGCTGCTGGTGAGATGTAAAGTGATAAGAGCCAATAGTGAGAACAGAAAGGAGCTGTGTTTAAAAGTAAAAATTGAGCCAGCATTCCATTCAGCAGGCCCACCGCTGAGCCTCTCACCTGAAAATACCAGAGTCGAGAAGGCACAGGCTGCAACAGCTTCACTGCAGGATTTTTCACAATAGCCAAGACACGGAAGCAACCAAAATGTCCATCAATGGATGAATGGATAAAGAAGAAGTGGTCCATGTACATAATGGAATATTAGCCATGCAAAACAGTGAAACACTGCTCGTTGAGGCACCATTTATGAGCCTAGATATAATCTCAGAACATGACGTAAGTCAGAAAGAAAAAGACATATAGTATGATATCACTTATAGGTGTTATCTAACAACTGACAAATATGATAGCATTTTCACAGAGAAAGAAACTCACAGACTTAGAGAACAAACTATTCTTATGTAAATGGAAAGGTGGGTGGTATGGAAAATTAAGATTAGGGTTACCATATGTGTACAAATACCTACTAAATACATTTATCAAACAGACCGACCATATAGCAAGGGAGGTCAATGGAGCACTCTGCAATAATTTACATGGGAAGAGTACCTGCACATGAATATATTACGTACGTGTGTGTGTGTGTGTGTGTGTGTATATGTGTGTGTGTAATGTACAAATGAACCAGATTGTATACACGTAGGACAAACAATATTCTAAACATTACCTCGATTTAAAAAGACTAAAAAATCGAAAAAGAAATAATGGAATATTAACTTATGGGTTTTTTTCCTAGCACATTCCATTCTAATTTACAACCTGGGAACACAACTTCCAGAAATGTTGTGCTGCCCTAGAAACCAGTCTTGGGAACGGAGAAATGCTGCCGCCTTGTGGCCGTTTCCCCCAACAGCACCTTTAAAGCCAGTAGTAGTGGTCACTAAATATTCACACTCATTACAAGCCTGTAAATGTCACCTGTTGTCAAAAAAATCCTGGGGTCAAAAATCGACGAAAAATTCAAAACAGGGCAGCCTTCCCAGAAGACCACTTCAAGTGGTTTATTGTACTCACAGTTTTTTTCTGTTTTTGTGTAACAGAAAGAAAACAAAGCATGGAAAAATGCTGAACATTAGGAATTATTAAAGACATGCAAATCCAAATTACAAAAACCTATCAGCTCACACCAGTCATAATGGCCATCAGCAAAAATTCTGCAAACAATAAATGCTGAAGGGGTTGTGGAGAAATGCGCACCCTCGTTTCTAAGTGGGACATGGTAAGAACCAGTAATGAAAACACAAAGGAGGTGCCTTGATAAGGTAAATATTGAGCTACCATTCAATCAAGCATACCCACTGCTGGGCCTATCACCTGAGAGGATGAGAATCCAAAAGACACAGGGTGGCCATCCTGCACTCCAGCAATATTTACCACAGCCAACACTTGGAAGCAACAAAAATGTCTGTCAACAGAGGAAGGCACAAAGAAGAAGTGGTCCATGTACACAATGGAATATTATCCAATAAAAAAATATATATACTTTCAATTTAGAAACCAAATGTAAGTAAGGAGACATCAGCTTTTGGGGGTTTGTCCGGGCACATTCCTCTCTAATATATAACGGAGGAACACCACTGGCAGGAAGGACTCCTTCCGTAATTCCCAGAATGGGGAAAGGAGAAATGCTGCCGCCCAATGGCCGATACCTGCAGCAGCAGCTTTAAAACCTGTGCTCATGGTCACTTCATATGCACAAGTACTGGAGGGCTGTAAATGAAACCTGCCCTCAAAATGTCTTCAGGGAGGTAATGGCCAAAATATTTCAAAATGTGACACATACTTCAAGAAAACCATTTGAAGAGGTAAGCGCTACTCACAGCTTGAAAAAAAAGAGGACATGCCTGAAAGTTCAATTTCAAGGGATTATGAGATGCATGCAAATCCAACCTCAAAGAGGTGTCAGCTCACACCTGTCAGAATAAACATCAGCAGAAAAACTACAAACAATAAATGCTGAAAGGGTTGTGGACAAGGGCATACCCTCAAATTTAAGTGGAACATAACCTGGTAAGAGCCACTAATGAGAACAGAATGGAGACGCCTTTACAAGGTAAACATTTTGCTACCATATGATCCAACAGGCCCTCTCCTGGGCCTATAACCGAAGAAGACATAGTTGAAAGACACAGGCAGGCAAATGTGCATTTCAGCAGTGTTACAATAACCAAGACATGGAAGCAACCCAAAAGTCCATCAACAGGTGAGTGGACAAAGAAAAACTGGTCCACGTACAGATGGAATATTAGCCAAGGAAAACAATGACACAATGCCATTTGCATCACCGTAGATGAGTCTAGAAGTAATCACGCAACTTGTAGTAAGTCAGAAAGCGAAAGACACGTATCCTGTGATATCACTTATAGGTGTTACCTAAAAATTGATACCAGTGAGGATATTTCCACAGAGAAAGGCAATCACAGATTCATTAAACAAACTTATGGTTCACCAATGGAAAGGTGTGAGGATTGGATACATTAGGATGTCAGAGTTAACAGAGATATACAAACACAGGTGAAGTATATAATCACCAAAGACCTACGGAATACCAAGAGAAGACTACTCAACATTGTGTCATAACCTAAAATGGGAAAAGGATCCAAAGAAGAAAAGAGATAGGTATATGTGGAAAACAACCACATCTTGCACACCTAAAACAAGCAAAACATTGTAATCACACTTGCTGTGATAAACAATGAAAATTAAATTTAAAAAAAGAACAATATTTAGTGAGATATAAACTTAAGGGGCTTTTTCCTGGCCCATTCCATTCTAATTTGCAACCTAGAACAGGACTTCCATTGAGGCTCTGTTTCCCTAGTAACCAGATTTGGTTAATGAGAACTGCTGCCGCCTTGTGGCCGTTTCACACAACAGCAGCTCTAACTGCAGCTGTAATGGTTACTTGATAGTCAAAATAATTGCAGGCCTGTAAATGACACCTGTCCTCAAAACAATCCTTCGGTCGTAAATCGAGCAAAAATCTCAAAAGACATCCATATTTCAAAACGACAATTTCAAGAGGCATATTTTATGCACATTTTATATTCTGTCTCTTTTGTTTGTTATAGAAAAAGGCATGGAAAAACGCTCAACGTCAGGAATTAATAAAGCCATGCAAATCCAGTCTAGAAACACATTCACCTCACAGCCGTCAGAAGGATCATCAGCAAAAAAGTCTACATAGTATAAATGCTGAAGGGCTTTTAGAGAACTGTGTACCCTCTAGCTGCTGATGGGATGTAACCTGGTAACAGCCAGTACAGAGAACAAAATGGAGGTGTGTTTAAAGGTAAAACTTGAGCTACTATGTGATCTGGTAGGCCCACTGATGGGCCTATCCGCTGAGTAGACCTGAATCGAAAAGACACAGGCTGGCAATCCTTCACTGCAGCAACATGTACCATAGCCAAGAGCTGGAAGAAACCAAAATGTCCATCAACAGAAAAATGCACCAAGAAGAAGTGGTCCATGAACACAATGGAATATTAGCCATGGAAAAGCATGGAACAATGCTGTTGGCACCAGCATAGAAGGATCTAGAGATAATCACCCTACCTGAAGTAAGAAAGAAAACGAAAGACAGATATCCTATTACATCACTTATAGGTGTTACCTAAAAATTGATACCCATGAAATAATTTCCAAGAGAAGGACACTCATAGATTCAGAAAACCAATTGGAAAGGTGTAAGGAATGTATGAATTAGGATATGGGGGTTAACAGACATGTAGTAATACATATGAAATATATAATCACAAAATACCTATGGAATGCTAAAAGAGGTGTATTCAACACTCTGTAATAACCTACACGGGAAAGGATCCAAAGATGAATAGATCAATACATTGATATAATGAACCAGATTCCGTACACCTAGAAAAAACACAGTATTTTTATCCAATTTGCTGTGATAATAAATAAAAACTAAATGTAAAAAACAAACAAGAAGTAAGGAGATATAAGCTCTTGGGAGTTTGCCGTGGCACATTCTGCTCTAATTTGCAGCTTACAAACACGATTTCCAGGAACCCTCTGTTGCCCAAAAACCCAGAGTTGGAAATGTAGAAATGCTGCCGCCTTGTGGCCGTTTCCCACAAGAGCGGCTTTAAAACCACAGCTAACGGTCACTTAACATTCACAAGGACTCAGGACAGTAAAGGACAACTGCCCTCAAAAATTCACAACTAGCAAAATTTTCAAGGAGCTAGTATGAAGAGGTAAATTTTACTCATTATTTTTCTAAAAACAAGGAAAATGGATAAAAGCTCAACAACATAAATTTTTAAACTCATGCAAATCTAGCCTACAAAAAGATTTCAACTCACACACGTCAACTACCATCAGCCAAAAGTCTACAAACAATAAATGCGGAAGGGGTTTTAGAGAACTGTGTACCCTCTAGCTGCTGGTGAGATGTAAAGTGATAAGAGCCAATAGTGAGAACAGAAAGGAGCTGTGTTTAAAAGTAAAAATTGAGCCAGCATTCCATTCAGCAGGCCCACCGCTGAGCCTCTCACCTGAAAATACCAGAGTCGAGAAGGCACAGGCTGCAACAGCTTCACTGCAGGATTTTTCACAATAGCCAAGACAGGGAAGCAACCAAAATGTCCATCAATGGATGAATGGATAAAGAAGAAGTGGTCCATGTACATAATGGAATATTAGCCATGCAAAACAGTGAAACACTGCTCGTTGAGGCACCATTTATGAGCCTAGATATAATCTCAGAACATGACGTAAGTCAGAAAGAAAAAGACATATAGTATGATATCACTTATAGGTGTTATCTAACAACTGACAAATATGATAGCATTTTCACAGAGAAAGAAACTCACAGACTTAGAGAACAAACTATTCTTATGTAAATGGAAAGGTGGGTGGTATGGAAAATTAAGATTAGGGTTACCATATGTGTACAAATACCTACTAAATACATTTATCAAACAGACCGACCATATAGCAAGGGAGGTCAATGGAGCACTCTGCAATAATTTACATGGGAAGAGTACCTGCACATGAATATATTACGTACGTGTGTGTGTGTGTGTGTGTGTGTGTATATGTGTGTGTGTAATGTACAAATGAACCAGATTGTATACACGTAGGACAAACAATATTCTAAACATTACCTCGATTTAAAAAGACTAAAAAATCGAAAAAGAAATAATGGAATATTAACTTATGGGTTTTTTTCCTAGCACATTCCATTCTAATTTACAACCTGGGAACACAACTTCCAGAAATGTTGTGCTGCCCTAGAAACCAGTCTTGGGAACGGAGAAATGCTGCCGCCTTGTGGCCGTTTCCCCCAACAGCACCTTTAAAGCCAGTAGTAGTGGTCACTAAATATTCACACTCATTACAAGCCTGTAAATGTCACCTGTTGTCAAAAAAATCCTGGGGTCAAAAATCGACGAAAAATTCAAAACAGGGCAGCCTTCCCAGAAGACCACTTCAAGTGGTTTATTGTACTCACAGTTTTTTTCTGTTTTTGTGTAACAGAAAGAAAACAAAGCATGGAAAAATGCTGAACATTAGGAATTATTAAAGACATGCAAATCCAAATTACAAAAACCTATCAGCTCACACCAGTCATAATGGCCATCAGCAAAAATTCTGCAAACAATAAATGCTGAAGGGGTTGTGGAGAAATGCGCACCCTCGTTTCTAAGTGGGACATGGTAAGAACCAGTAATGAAAACACAAAGGAGGTGCCTTGATAAGGTAAATATTGAGCTACCATTCAATCAAGCATACCCACTGCTGGGCCTATCACCTGAGAGGATGAGAATCCAAAAGACACAGGGTGGCCATCCTGCACTCCAGCAATATTTACCACAGCCAACACTTGGAAGCAACAAAAATGTCTGTCAACAGAGGAAGGCACAAAGAAGAAGTGGTCCATGTACACAATGGAATATTACCCAATAAAAAAATATATATACTTTCAATTTAGAAACCAAACGTAAGTAAGGAGACATCAGCTTTTGGGGGTTTGTCCGGGCACATTCCTCTCTAATATATAACGGAGGAACACCACTGGCAGGAAGGACTCCTTCCGTAATTCCCAGAATGGGGAAAGGAGAAATGCTGCCGCCCAATGGCCGATACCTGCAGCAGCAGCTTTAAAACCTGTGCTCATGGTCACTTCATATGCACAAGTACTGGAGGGCTGTAAATGAAACCTGCCCTCAAAATGTCTTCAGGGAGGTAATGGCCAAAATATTTCAAAATGTGACACATACTTCAAGAAAACCATTTGAAGAGGTAAGCGCTACTCACAGCTTGAAAAAAAAGAGGACATGCCTGAAAGTTCAATTTCAAGGGATTATGAGATGCATGCAAATCCAACCTCAAAGAGGTGTCAGCTCACACCTGTCAGAATAAACATCAGCAGAAAAACTACAAACAATAAATGCTGAAAGGGTTGTGGACAAGGGCATACCCTCAAATTTAAGTGGAACATAACCTGGTAAGAGCCACTAATGAGAACAGAATGGAGACGCCTTTACAAGGTAAACATTTTGCTACCATATGATCCAACAGGCCCTCTCCTGGGCCTATAACCGAAGAAGACATAGTTGAAAGACACAGGCAGGCAAATGTGCATTTCAGCAGTGTTACAATAACCAAGACATGGAAGCAACCCAAAAGTCCATCAACAGGTGAGTGGACAAAGAAAAACTGGTCCACGTACAGATGGAATATTAGCCAAGGAAAACAATGACACAATGCCATTTGCATCACCGTAGATGAGTCTAGAAGTAATCACGCAACTTGTAGTAAGTCAGAAAGCGAAAGACACGTATCCTGTGATATCACTTATAGGTGTTACCTAAAAATTGATACCAGTGAGGATATTTCCACAGAGAAAGGCAATCACAGATTCATTAAACAAACTTATGGTTCACCAATGGAAAGGTGTGAGGATTGGATACATTAGGATGTCAGAGTTAACAGAGATATACAAACACAGGTGAAGTATATAATCACCAAAGACCTACGGAATACCAAGAGAAGACTACTCAACATTGTGTCATAACCTAAAATGGGAAAAGGATCCAAAGAAGAAAAGAGATAGGTATATGTGGAAAACAACCACATCTTGCACACCTAAAACAAGCAAAACATTGTAATCACACTTGCTGTGATAAACAATGAAAATTAAATTTAAAAAAAGAACAATATTTAGTGAGATATAAACTTAAGGGGCTTTTTCCTGGCCCATTCCATTCTAATTTGCAACCTAGAACAGGACTTCCATTGAGGCTCTGTTTCCCTAGTAACCAGATTTGGTTAATGAGAACTGCTGCCGCCTTGTGGCCGTTTCACACAACAGCAGCTCTAACTGCAGCTGTAATGGTTACTTGATAGTCAAAATAATTGCAGGCCTGTAAATGACACCTGTCCTCAAAACAATCCTTCGGTCGTAAATCGAGCAAAAATCTCAAAAGACATCCATATTTCAAAACGACAATTTCAAGAGGCATATTTTATGCACATTTTATATTCTGTCTCTTTTGTTTGTTATAGAAAAAGGCATGGAAAAACGCTCAACGTCAGGAATTAATAAAGCCATGCAAATCCAGTCTAGAAACACATTCACCTCACAGCCGTCAGAAGGATCATCAGCAAAAAAGTCTACATAGTATAAATGCTGAAGGGCTTTTAGAGAACTGTGTACCCTCTAGCTGCTGATGGGATGTAACCTGGTAACAGCCAGTACAGAGAACAAAATGGAGGTGTGTTTAAAGGTAAAACTTGAGCTACTATGTGATCTGGTAGGCCCACTGATGGGCCTATCCGCTGAGTAGACCTGAATCGAAAAGACACAGGCTGGCAATCCTTCACTGCAGCAACATGTACCATAGCCAAGAGCTGGAAGAAACCAAAATGTCCATCAACAGAAAAATGCACCAAGAAGAAGTGGTCCATGAACACAATGGAATATTAGCCATGGAAAAGCATGGAACAATGCTGTTGGCACCAGCATAGAAGGATCTAGAGATAATCACCCTACCTGAAGTAAGAAAGAAAACGAAAGACAGATATCCTATTACATCACTTATAGGTGTTACCTAAAAATTGATACCCATGAAATAATTTCCAAGAGAAGGACACTCATAGATTCAGAAAACCAATTGGAAAGGTGTAAGGAATGTATGAATTAGGATATGGGGGTTAACAGACATGTAGTAATACATATGAAATATATAATCACAAAATACCTATGGAATGCTAAAAGAGGTGTACTCAACACTCTGTAATAACCTACACGGGAAAGGATCCAAAGATGAATAGATCAATACATTGATATAATGAACCAGATTCCGTACACCTAGAAAAAACACAGTATTTTTATCCAATTTGCTGTGATAATAAATAAAAACTAAATGTAAAAAACAAACAAGAAGTAAGGAGATATAAGCTCTTGGGAGTTTGCCGTGGCACATTCTGCTCTAATTTGCAGCTTACAAACACGATTTCCAGGAACCCTCTGTTGCCCAAAAACCCAGAGTTGGAAATGTAGAAATGCTGCCGCCTTGTGGCCGTTTCCCACAAGAGCGGCTTTAAAACCACAGCTAACGGTCACTTAACATTCACAAGGACTCAGGACAGTAAAGGACAACTGCCCTCAAAAATTCACAACTGGCAAAATTTTCAAGGAGCTAGTATGAAGAGGTAAATTTTACTCATTATTTTTCTAAAAACAAGGAAAATGGATAAAAGCTCAACAACATAAATTTTTAAACTCATGCAAATCTAGCCTACAAAAAGATTTCAACTCACACACGTCAACTACCATCAGCCAAAAGTCTACAAACAATAAATGCGGAAGGGGTTTTAGAGAACTGTGTACCCTCTAGCTGCTGGTGAGATGTAAAGTGATAAGAGCCAATAGTGAGAACAGAAAGGAGCTGTGTTTAAAAGTAAAAATTGAGCCAGCATTCCATTCAGCAGGCCCACCGCTGAGCCTCTCACCTGAAAATACCAGAGTCGAGAAGGCACAGGCTGCAACAGCTTCACTGCAGGATTTTTCACAATAGCCAAGACAGGGAAGCAACCAAAATGTCCATCAATGGATGAATGGATAAAGAAGAAGTGGTCCATGTACATAATGGAATATTAGCCATGCAAAACAGTGAAACACTGCTCGTTGAGGCACCATTTATGAGCCTAGATATAATCTCAGAACATGACGTAAGTCAGAAAGAAAAAGACATATAGTATGATATCACTTATAGGTGTTATCTAACAACTGACAAATATGATAGCATTTTCACAGAGAAAGAAACTCACAGACTTAGAGAACAAACTATTCTTATGTAAATGGAAAGGTGGGTGGTATGGAAAATTAAGATTAGGGTTACCATATGTGTACAAATACCTACTAAATACATTTATCAAACAGACCGACCATATAGCAAGGGAGGTCAATGGAGCACTCTGCAATAATTTACATGGGAAGAGTACCTGCACATGAATATATTACGTACGTGTGTGTGTGTGTGTGTGTGTGTGTGTATGTGTGTGTGTAATGTACAAATGAACCAGATTGTATACACGTAGGACAAACAATATTCTAAACATTACCTCGATTTAAAAAGACTAAAAAATCGAAAAAGAAATAATGGAATATTAACTTATGGGTTTTTTTCCTAGCACATTCCATTCTAATTTACAACCTGGGAACACAACTTCCAGAAATGTTGTGCTGCCCTAGAAACCAGTCTTGGGAACGGAGAAATGCTGCCGCCTTGTGGCCGTTTCCCCCAACAGCACCTTTAAAGCCAGTAGTAGTGGTCACTAAATATTCACACTCATTACAAGCCTGTAAATGTCACCTGTTGTCAAAAAAATCCTGGGGTCAAAAATCGACGAAAAATTCAAAACAGGGCAGCCTTCCCAGAAGACCACTTCAAGTGGTTTATTGTACTCACAGTTTTTTTCTGTTTTTGTGTAACAGAAAGAAAACAAAGCATGGAAAAATGCTGAACATTAGGAATTATTAAAGACATGCAAATCCAAATTACAAAAACCTATCAGCTCACACCAGTCATAATGGCCATCAGCAAAAATTCTGCAAACAATAAATGCTGAAGGGGTTGTGGAGAAATGCGCACCCTCGTTTCTAAGTGGGACATGGTAAGAACCAGTAATGAAAACACAAAGGAGGTGCCTTGATAAGGTAAATATTGAGCTACCATTCAATCAAGCATACCCACTGCTGGGCCTATCACCTGAGAGGATGAGAATCCAAAAGACACAGGGTGGCCATCCTGCACTCCAGCAATATTTACCACAGCCAACACTTGGAAGCAACAAAAATGTCTGTCAACAGAGGAAGGCACAAAGAAGAAGTGGTCCATGTACACAATGGAATATTATCCAATAAAAAAATATATATACTTTCAATTTAGAAACCAAACGTAAGTAAGGAGACATCAGCTTTTGGGGGTTTGTCCGGGCACATTCCTCTCTAATATATAACGGAGGAACACCACTGGCAGGAAGGACTCCTTCCGTAATTCCCAGAATGGGGAAAGGAGAAATGCTGCCGCCCAATGGCCGATACCTGCAGCAGCAGCTTTAAAACCTGTGCTCATGGTCACTTCATATGCACAAGTACTGGAGGGCTGTAAATGAAACCTGCCCTCAAAATGTCTTCAGGGAGGTAATGGCCAAAATATTTCAAAATGTGACACATACTTCAAGAAAACCATTTGAAGAGGTAAGCGCTACTCACAGCTTGAAAAAAAAGAGGACATGCCTGAAAGTTCAATTTCAAGGGATTATGAGATGCATGCAAATCCAACCTCAAAGAGGTGTCAGCTCACACCTGTCAGAATAAACATCAGCAGAAAAACTACAAACAATAAATGCTGAAAGGGTTGTGGACAAGGGCATACCCTCAAATTTAAGTGGAACATAACCTGGTAAGAGCCACTAATGAGAACAGAATGGAGACGCCTTTACAAGGTAAACATTTTGCTACCATATGATCCAACAGGCCCTCTCCTGGGCCTATAACCGAAGAAGACATAGTTGAAAGACACAGGCAGGCAAATGTGCATTTCAGCAGTGTTACAATAACCAAGACATGGAAGCAACCCAAAAGTCCATCAACAGGTGAGTGGACAAAGAAAAACTGGTCCACGTACAGATGGAATATTAGCCAAGGAAAACAATGACACAATGCCATTTGCATCACCGTAGATGAGTCTAGAAGTAATCACGCAACTTGTAGTAAGTCAGAAAGCGAAAGACACGTATCCTGTGATATCACTTATAGGTGTTACCTAAAAATTGATACCAGTGAGGATATTTCCACAGAGAAAGGCAATCACAGATTCATTAAACAAACTTATGGTTCACCAATGGAAAGGTGTGAGGATTGGATACATTAGGATGTCAGAGTTAACAGAGATATACAAACACAGGTGAAGTATATAATCACCAAAGACCTACGGAATACCAAGAGAAGACTACTCAACATTGTGTCATAACCTAAAATGGGAAAAGGATCCAAAGAAGAAAAGAGATAGGTATATGTGGAAAACAACCACATCTTGCACACCTAAAACAAGCAAAACATTGTAATCACACTTGCTGTGATAAACAATGAAAATTAAATTTAAAAAAAGAACAATATTTAGTGAGATATAAACTTAAGGGGCTTTTTCCTGGCCCATTCCATTCTAATTTGCAACCTAGAACAGGACTTCCATTGAGGCTCTGTTTCCCTAGTAACCAGATTTGGTTAATGAGAACTGCTGCCGCCTTGTGGCCGTTTCACACAACAGCAGCTCTAACTGCAGCTGTAATGGTTACTTGATAGTCAAAATAATTGCAGGCCTGTAAATGACACCTGTCCTCAAAACAATCCTTCGGTCGTAAATCGAGCAAAAATCTCAAAAGACATCCATATTTCAAAACGACAATTTCAAGAGGCATATTTTATGCACATTTTATATTCTGTCTCTTTTGTTTGTTATAGAAAAAGGCATGGAAAAACGCTCAACGTCAGGAATTAATAAAGCCATGCAAATCCAGTCTAGAAACACATTCACCTCACAGCCGTCAGAAGGATCATCAGCAAAAAAGTCTACATAGTATAAATGCTGAAGGGCTTTTAGAGAACTGTGTACCCTCTAGCTGCTGATGGGATGTAACCTGGTAACAGCCAGTACAGAGAACAAAATGGAGGTGTGTTTAAAGGTAAAACTTGAGCTACTATGTGATCTGGTAGGCCCACTGATGGGCCTATCCGCTGAGTAGACCTGAATCGAAAAGACACAGGCTGGCAATCCTTCACTGCAGCAACATGTACCATAGCCAAGAGCTGGAAGAAACCAAAATGTCCATCAACAGAAAAATGCACCAAGAAGAAGTGGTCCATGAACACAATGGAATATTAGCCATGGAAAAGCATGGAACAATGCTGTTGGCACCAGCATAGAAGGATCTAGAGATAATCACCCTACCTGAAGTAAGAAAGAAAACGAAAGACAGATATCCTATTACATCACTTATAGGTGTTACCTAAAAATTGATACCCATGAAATAATTTCCAAGAGAAGGACACTCATAGATTCAGAAAACCAATTGGAAAGGTGTAAGGAATGTATGAATTAGGATATGGGGGTTAACAGACATGTAGTAATACATATGAAATATATAATCACAAAATACCTATGGAATGCTAAAAGAGGTGTACTCAACACTCTGTAATAACCTACACGGGAAAGGATCCAAAGATGAATAGATCAATACATTGATATAATGAACCAGATTCCGTACACCTAGAAAAAACACAGTATTTTTATCCAATTTGCTGTGATAATAAATAAAAACTAAATGTAAAAAACAAACAAGAAGTAAGGAGATATAAGCTCTTGGGAGTTTGCCGTGGCACATTCTGCTCTAATTTGCAGCTTACAAACACGATTTCCAGGAACCCTCTGTTGCCCAAAAACCCAGAGTTGGAAATGTAGAAATGCTGCCGCCTTGTGGCCGTTTCCCACAAGAGCGGCTTTAAAACCACAGCTAACGGTCACTTAACATTCACAAGGACTCAGGACAGTAAAGGACAACTGCCCTCAAAAATTCACAACTGGCAAAATTTTCAAGGAGCTAGTATGAAGAGGTAAATTTTACTCATTATTTTTCTAAAAACAAGGAAAATGGATAAAAGCTCAACAACATAAATTTTTAAACTCATGCAAATCTAGCCTACAAAAAGATTTCAACTCACACACGTCAACTACCATCAGCCAAAAGTCTACAAACAATAAATGCGGAAGGGGTTTTAGAGAACTGTGTACCCTCTAGCTGCTGGTGAGATGTAAAGTGATAAGAGCCAATAGTGAGAACAGAAAGGAGCTGTGTTTAAAAGTAAAAATTGAGCCAGCATTCCATTCAGCAGGCCCACCGCTGAGCCTCTCACCTGAAAATACCAGAGTCGAGAAGGCACAGGCTGCAACAGCTTCACTGCAGGATTTTTCACAATAGCCAAGACAGGGAAGCAACCAAAATGTCCATCAATGGATGAATGGATAAAGAAGAAGTGGTCCATGTACATAATGGAATATTAGCCATGCAAAACAGTGAAACACTGCTCGTTGAGGCACCATTTATGAGCCTAGATATAATCTCAGAACATGACGTAAGTCAGAAAGAAAAAGACATATAGTATGATATCACTTATAGGTGTTATCTAACAACTGACAAATATGATAGCATTTTCACAGAGAAAGAAACTCACAGACTTAGAGAACAAACTATTCTTATGTAAATGGAAAGGTGGGTGGTATGGAAAATTAAGATTAGGGTTACCATATGTGTACAAATACCTACTAAATACATTTATCAAACAGACCGACCATATAGCAAGGGAGGTCAATGGAGCACTCTGCAATAATTTACATGGGAAGAGTACCTGCACATGAATATATTACGTACGTGTGTGTGTGTGTGTGTGTGTGTGTGTATGTGTGTGTGTAATGTACAAATGAACCAGATTGTATACACGTAGGACAAACAATATTCTAAACATTACCTCGATTTAAAAAGACTAAAAAATCGAAAAAGAAATAATGGAATATTAACTTATGGGTTTTTTTCCTAGCACATTCCATTCTAATTTACAACCTGGGAACACAACTTCCAGAAATGTTGTGCTGCCCTAGAAACCAGTCTTGGGAACGGAGAAATGCTGCCGCCTTGTGGCCGTTTCCCCCAACAGCACCTTTAAAGCCAGTAGTAGTGGTCACTAAATATTCACACTCATTACAAGCCTGTAAATGTCACCTGTTGTCAAAAAAATCCTGGGGTCAAAAATCGACGAAAAATTCAAAACAGGGCAGCCTTCCCAGAAGACCACTTCAAGTGGTTTATTGTACTCACAGTTTTTTTCTGTTTTTGTGTAACAGAAAGAAAACAAAGCATGGAAAAATGCTGAACATTAGGAATTATTAAAGACATGCAAATCCAAATTACAAAAACCTATCAGCTCACACCAGTCATAATGGCCATCAGCAAAAATTCTGCAAACAATAAATGCTGAAGGGGTTGTGGAGAAATGCGCACCCTCGTTTCTAAGTGGGACATGGTAAGAACCAGTAATGAAAACACAAAGGAGGTGCCTTGATAAGGTAAATATTGAGCTACCATTCAATCAAGCATACCCACTGCTGGGCCTATCACCTGAGAGGATGAGAATCCAAAAGACACAGGGTGGCCATCCTGCACTCCAGCAATATTTACCACAGCCAACACTTGGAAGCAACAAAAATGTCTGTCAACAGAGGAAGGCACAAAGAAGAAGTGGTCCATGTACACAATGGAATATTATCCAATAAAAAAATATATATACTTTCAATTTAGAAACCAAACGTAAGTAAGGAGACATCAGCTTTTGGGGGTTTGTCCGGGCACATTCCTCTCTAATATATAACGGAGGAACACCACTGGCAGGAAGGACTCCTTCCGTAATTCCCAGAATGGGGAAAGGAGAAATGCTGCCGCCCAATGGCCGATACCTGCAGCAGCAGCTTTAAAACCTGTGCTCATGGTCACTTCATATGCACAAGTACTGGAGGGCTGTAAATGAAACCTGCCCTCAAAATGTCTTCAGGGAGGTAATGGCCAAAATATTTCAAAATGTGACACATACTTCAAGAAAACCATTTGAAGAGGTAAGCGCTACTCACAGCTTGAAAAAAAAGAGGACATGCCTGAAAGTTCAATTTCAAGGGATTATGAGATGCATGCAAATCCAACCTCAAAGAGGTGTCAGCTCACACCTGTCAGAATAAACATCAGCAGAAAAACTACAAACAATAAATGCTGAAAGGGTTGTGGACAAGGGCATACCCTCAAATTTAAGTGGAACATAACCTGGTAAGAGCCACTAATGAGAACAGAATGGAGACGCCTTTACAAGGTAAACATTTTGCTACCATATGATCCAACAGGCCCTCTCCTGGGCCTATAACCGAAGAAGACATAGTTGAAAGACACAGGCAGGCAAATGTGCATTTCAGCAGTGTTACAATAACCAAGACATGGAAGCAACCCAAAAGTCCATCAACAGGTGAGTGGACAAAGAAAAACTGGTCCACGTACAGATGGAATATTAGCCAAGGAAAACAATGACACAATGCCATTTGCATCACCGTAGATGAGTCTAGAAGTAATCACGCAACTTGTAGTAAGTCAGAAAGCGAAAGACACGTATCCTGTGATATCACTTATAGGTGTTACCTAAAAATTGATACCAGTGAGGATATTTCCACAGAGAAAGGCAATCACAGATTCATTAAACAAACTTATGGTTCACCAATGGAAAGGTGTGAGGATTGGATACATTAGGATGTCAGAGTTAACAGAGATATACAAACACAGGTGAAGTATATAATCACCAAAGACCTACGGAATACCAAGAGAAGACTACTCAACATTGTGTCATAACCTAAAATGGGAAAAGGATCCAAAGAAGAAAAGAGATAGGTATATGTGGAAAACAACCACATCTTGCACACCTAAAACAAGCAAAACATTGTAATCACACTTGCTGTGATAAACAATGAAAATTAAATTTAAAAAAAGAACAATATTTAGTGAGATATAAACTTAAGGGGCTTTTTCCTGGCCCATTCCATTCTAATTTGCAACCTAGAACAGGACTTCCATTGAGGCTCTGTTTCCCTAGTAACCAGATTTGGTTAATGAGAACTGCTGCCGCCTTGTGGCCGTTTCACACAACAGCAGCTCTAACTGCAGCTGTAATGGTTACTTGATAGTCAAAATAATTGCAGGCCTGTAAATGACACCTGTCCTCAAAACAATCCTTCGGTCGTAAATCGAGCAAAAATCTCAAAAGACATCCATATTTCAAAACGACAATTTCAAGAGGCATATTTTATGCACATTTTATATTCTGTCTCTTTTGTTTGTTATAGAAAAAGGCATGGAAAAACGCTCAACGTCAGGAATTAATAAAGCCATGCAAATCCAGTCTAGAAACACATTCACCTCACAGCCGTCAGAAGGATCATCAGCAAAAAAGTCTACATAGTATAAATGCTGAAGGGCTTTTAGAGAACTGTGTACCCTCTAGCTGCTGATGGGATGTAACCTGGTAACAGCCAGTACAGAGAACAAAATGGAGGTGTGTTTAAAGGTAAAACTTGAGCTACTATGTGATCTGGTAGGCCCACTGATGGGCCTATCCGCTGAGTAGACCTGAATCGAAAAGACACAGGCTGGCAATCCTTCACTGCAGCAACATGTACCATAGCCAAGAGCTGGAAGAAACCAAAATGTCCATCAACAGAAAAATGCACCAAGAAGAAGTGGTCCATGAACACAATGGAATATTAGCCATGGAAAAGCATGGAACAATGCTGTTGGCACCAGCATAGAAGGATCTAGAGATAATCACCCTACCTGAAGTAAGAAAGAAAACGAAAGACAGATATCCTATTACATCACTTATAGGTGTTACCTAAAAATTGATACCCATGAAATAATTTCCAAGAGAAGGACACTCATAGATTCAGAAAACCAATTGGAAAGGTGTAAGGAATGTATGAATTAGGATATGGGGGTTAACAGACATGTAGTAATACATATGAAATATATAATCACAAAATACCTATGGAATGCTAAAAGAGGTGTACTCAACACTCTGTAATAACCTACACGGGAAAGGATCCAAAGATGAATAGATCAATACATTGATATAATGAACCAGATTCCGTACACCTAGAAAAAACACAGTATTTTTATCCAATTTGCTGTGATAATAAATAAAAACTAAATGTAAAAAACAAACAAGAAGTAAGGAGATATAAGCTCTTGGGAGTTTGCCGTGGCACATTCTGCTCTAATTTGCAGCTTACAAACACGATTTCCAGGAACCCTCTGTTGCCCAAAAACCCAGAGTTGGAAATGTAGAAATGCTGCCGCCTTGTGGCCGTTTCCCACAAGAGCGGCTTTAAAACCACAGCTAACGGTCACTTAACATTCACAAGGACTCAGGACAGTAAAGGACAACTGCCCTCAAAAATTCACAACTGGCAAAATTTTCAAGGAGCTAGTATGAAGAGGTAAATTTTACTCATTATTTTTCTAAAAACAAGGAAAATGGATAAAAGCTCAACAACATAAATTTTTAAACTCATGCAAATCTAGCCTACAAAAAGATTTCAACTCACACACGTCAACTACCATCAGCCAAAAGTCTACAAACAATAAATGCGGAAGGGGTTTTAGAGAACTGTGTACCCTCTAGCTGCTGGTGAGATGTAAAGTGATAAGAGCCAATAGTGAGAACAGAAAGGAGCTGTGTTTAAAAGTAAAAATTGAGCCAGCATTCCATTCAGCAGGCCCACCGCTGAGCCTCTCACCTGAAAATACCAGAGTCGAGAAGGCACAGGCTGCAACAGCTTCACTGCAGGATTTTTCACAATAGCCAAGACAGGGAAGCAACCAAAATGTCCATCAATGGATGAATGGATAAAGAAGAAGTGGTCCATGTACATAATGGAATATTAGCCATGCAAAACAGTGAAACACTGCTCGTTGAGGCACCATTTATGAGCCTAGATATAATCTCAGAACATGACGTAAGTCAGAAAGAAAAAGACATATAGTATGATATCACTTATAGGTGTTATCTAACAACTGACAAATATGATAGCATTTTCACAGAGAAAGAAACTCACAGACTTAGAGAACAAACTATTCTTATGTAAATGGAAAGGTGGGTGGTATGGAAAATTAAGATTAGGGTTACCATATGTGTACAAATACCTACTAAATACATTTATCAAACAGACCGACCATATAGCAAGGGAGGTCAATGGAGCACTCTGCAATAATTTACATGGGAAGAGTACCTGCACATGAATATATTACGTACGTGTGTGTGTGTGTGTGTGTGTGTGTATATGTGTGTGTGTAATGTACAAATGAACCAGATTGTATACACGTAGGACAAACAATATTCTAAACATTACCTCGATTTAAAAAGACTAAAAAATCGAAAAAGAAATAATGGAATATTAACTTATGGGTTTTTTTCCTAGCACATTCCATTCTAATTTACAACCTGGGAACACAACTTCCAGAAATGTTGTGCTGCCCTAGAAACCAGTCTTGGGAACGGAGAAATGCTGCCGCCTTGTGGCCGTTTCCCCCAACAGCACCTTTAAAGCCAGTAGTAGTGGTCACTAAATATTCACACTCATTACAAGCCTGTAAATGTCACCTGTTGTCAAAAAAATCCTGGGGTCAAAAATCGACGAAAAATTCAAAACAGGGCAGCCTTCCCAGAAGACCACTTCAAGTGGTTTATTGTACTCACAGTTTTTTTCTGTTTTTGTGTAACAGAAAGAAAACAAAGCATGGAAAAATGCTGAACATTAGGAATTATTAAAGACATGCAAATCCAAATTACAAAAACCTATCAGCTCACACCAGTCATAATGGCCATCAGCAAAAATTCTGCAAACAATAAATGCTGAAGGGGTTGTGGAGAAATGCGCACCCTCGTTTCTAAGTGGGACATGGTAAGAACCAGTAATGAAAACACAAAGGAGGTGCCTTGATAAGGTAAATATTGAGCTACCATTCAATCAAGCATACCCACTGCTGGGCCTATCACCTGAGAGGATGAGAATCCAAAAGACACAGGGTGGCCATCCTGCACTCCAGCAATATTTACCACAGCCAACACTTGGAAGCAACAAAAATGTCTGTCAACAGAGGAAGGCACAAAGAAGAAGTGGTCCATGTACACAATGGAATATTACCCAATAAAAAAATATATATACTTTCAATTTAGAAACCAAACGTAAGTAAGGAGACATCAGCTTTTGGGGGTTTGTCCGGGCACATTCCTCTCTAATATATAACGGAGGAACACCACTGGCAGGAAGGACTCCTTCCGTAATTCCCAGAATGGGGAAAGGAGAAATGCTGCCGCCCAATGGCCGATACCTGCAGCAGCAGCTTTAAAACCTGTGCTCATGGTCACTTCATATGCACAAGTACTGGAGGGCTGTAAATGAAACCTGCCCTCAAAATGTCTTCAGGGAGGTAATGGCCAAAATATTTCAAAATGTGACACATACTTCAAGAAAACCATTTGAAGAGGTAAGCGCTACTCACAGCTTGAAAAAAAAGAGGACATGCCTGAAAGTTCAATTTCAAGGGATTATGAGATGCATGCAAATCCAACCTCAAAGAGGTGTCAGCTCACACCTGTCAGAATAAACATCAGCAGAAAAACTACAAACAATAAATGCTGAAAGGGTTTTGGACAAGGGCATACCCTCAAATTTAAGTGGAACATAACCTGGTAAGAGCCACTAATGAGAACAGAATGGAGACGCCTTTACAAGGTAAACATTTTGCTACCATATGATCCAACAGGCCCTCTCCTGGGCCTATAACCGAAGAAGACATAGTTGAAAGACACAGGCAGGCAAATGTGCATTTCAGCAGTGTTACAATAACCAAGACATGGAAGCAACCCAAAAGTCCATCAACAGGTGAGTGGACAAAGAAAAACTGGTCCACGTACAGATGGAATATTAGCCAAGGAAAACAATGACACAATGCCATTTGCATCACCGTAGATGAGTCTAGAAGTAATCACGCAACTTGTAGTAAGTCAGAAAGCGAAAGACACGTATCCTGTGATATCACTTATAGGTGTTACCTAAAAATTGATACCAGTGAGGATATTTCCACAGAGAAAGGCAATCACAGATTCATTAAACAAACTTATGGTTCACCAATGGAAAGGTGTGAGGATTGGATACATTAGGATGTCAGAGTTAACAGAGATATACAAACACAGGTGAAGTATATAATCACCAAAGACCTACGGAATACCAAGAGAAGACTACTCAACATTGTGTCATAACCTAAAATGGGAAAAGGATCCAAAGAAGAAAAGAGATAGGTATATGTGGAAAACAACCACATCTTGCACACCTAAAACAAGCAAAACATTGTAATCACACTTGCTGTGATAAACAATGAAAATTAAATTTAAAAAAAGAACAATATTTAGTGAGATATAAACTTAAGGGGCTTTTTCCTGGCCCATTCCATTCTAATTTGCAACCTAGAACAGGACTTCCATTGAGGCTCTGTTTCCCTAGTAACCAGATTTGGTTAATGAGAACTGCTGCCGCCTTGTGGCCGTTTCACACAACAGCAGCTCTAACTGCAGCTGTAATGGTTACTTGATAGTCAAAATAATTGCAGGCCTGTAAATGACACCTGTCCTCAAAACAATCCTTCGGTCGTAAATCGAGCAAAAATCTCAAAAGACATCCATATTTCAAAACGACAATTTCAAGAGGCATATTTTATGCACATTTTATATTCTGTCTCTTTTGTTTGTTATAGAAAAAGGCATGGAAAAACGCTCAACGTCAGGAATTAATAAAGCCATGCAAATCCAGTCTAGAAACACATTCACCTCACAGCCGTCAGAAGGATCATCAGCAAAAAAGTCTACATAGTATAAATGCTGAAGGGCTTTTAGAGAACTGTGTACCCTCTAGCTGCTGATGGGATGTAACCTGGTAACAGCCAGTACAGAGAACAAAATGGAGGTGTGTTTAAAGGTAAAACTTGAGCTACTATGTGATCTGGTAGGCCCACTGATGGGCCTATCCGCTGAGTAGACCTGAATCGAAAAGACACAGGCTGGCAATCCTTCACTGCAGCAACATGTACCATAGCCAAGAGCTGGAAGAAACCAAAATGTCCATCAACAGAAAAATGCACCAAGAAGAAGTGGTCCATGAACACAATGGAATATTAGCCATGGAAAAGCATGGAACAATGCTGTTGGCACCAGCATAGAAGGATCTAGAGATAATCACCCTACCTGAAGTAAGAAAGAAAACGAAAGACAGATATCCTATTACATCACTTATAGGTGTTACCTAAAAATTGATACCCATGAAATAATTTCCAAGAGAAGGACACTCATAGATTCAGAAAACCAATTGGAAAGGTGTAAGGAATGTATGAATTAGGATATGGGGGTTAACAGACATGTAGTAATACATATGAAATATATAATCACAAAATACCTATGGAATGCTAAAAGAGGTGTACTCAACACTCTGTAATAACCTACACGGGAAAGGATCCAAAGATGAATAGATCAATACATTGATATAATGAACCAGATTCCGTACACCTAGAAAAAACACAGTATTTTTATCCAATTTGCTGTGATAATAAATAAAAACTAAATGTAAAAAACAAACAAGAAGTAAGGAGATATAAGCTCTTGGGAGTTTGCCGTGGCACATTCTGCTCTAATTTGCAGCTTACAAACACGATTTCCAGGAACCCTCTGTTGCCCAAAAACCCAGAGTTGGAAATGTAGAAATGCTGCCGCCTTGTGGCCGTTTCCCACAAGAGCGGCTTTAAAACCACAGCTAACGGTCACTTAACATTCACAAGGACTCAGGACAGTAAAGGACAACTGCCCTCAAAAATTCACAACTGGCAAAATTTTCAAGGAGCTAGTATGAAGAGGTAAATTTTACTCATTATTTTTCTAAAAACAAGGAAAATGGATAAAAGCTCAACAACATAAATTTTTAAACTCATGCAAATCTAGCCTACAAAAAGATTTCAACTCACACACGTCAACTACCATCAGCCAAAAGTCTACAAACAATAAATGCGGAAGGGGTTTTAGAGAACTGTGTACCCTCTAGCTGCTGGTGAGATGTAAAGTGATAAGAGCCAATAGTGAGAACAGAAAGGAGCTGTGTTTAAAAGTAAAAATTGAGCCAGCATTCCATTCAGCAGGCCCACCGCTGAGCCTCTCACCTGAAAATACCAGAGTCGAGAAGGCACAGGCTGCAACAGCTTCACTGCAGGATTTTTCACAATAGCCAAGACAGGGAAGCAACCAAAATGTCCATCAATGGATGAATGGATAAAGAAGAAGTGGTCCATGTACATAATGGAATATTAGCCATGCAAAACAGTGAAACACTGCTCGTTGAGGCACCATTTATGAGCCTAGATATAATCTCAGAACATGACGTAAGTCAGAAAGAAAAAGACATATAGTATGATATCACTTATAGGTGTTATCTAACAACTGACAAATATGATAGCATTTTCACAGAGAAAGAAACTCACAGACTTAGAGAACAAACTATTCTTATGTAAATGGAAAGGTGGGTGGTATGGAAAATTAAGATTAGGGTTACCATATGTGTACAAATACCTACTAAATACATTTATCAAACAGACCGACCATATAGCAAGGGAGGTCAATGGAGCACTCTGCAATAATTTACATGGGAAGAGTACCTGCACATGAATATATTACGTATGTGTGTGTGTGTGTGTGTGTGTGTGTGTATGTATGTGTGTGTGTAATGTACAAATGAACCAGATTGTATACACGTAGGACAAACAATATTCTAAACATTACCTCGATTTAAAAAGACTAAAAAATCGAAAAAGAAATAATGGAATATTAACTTATGGGTTTTTTTCCTAGCACATTCCATTCTAATTTACAACCTGGGAACACAACTTCCAGAAATGTTGTGCTGCCCTAGAAACCAGTCTTGGGAACGGAGAAATGCTGCCGCCTTGTGGCCGTTTCCCCCAACAGCACCTTTAAAGCCAGTAGTAGTGGTCACTAAATATTCACACTCATTACAAGCCTGTAAATGTCACCTGTTGTCAAAAAAATCCTGGGGTCAAAAATCGACGAAAAATTCAAAACAGGGCAGCCTTCCCAGAAGACCACTTCAAGTGGTTTATTGTACTCACAGTTTTTTTCTGTTTTTGTGTAACAGAAAGAAAACAAAGCATGGAAAAATGCTGAACATTAGGAATTATTAAAGACATGCAAATCCAAGTTACAAAAACCTATCAGCTCACACCAGTCATAATGGCCATCAGCAAAAATTCTGCAAACAATAAATGCTGAAGGGGTTGTGGAGAAATGCGCACCCTCGTTTCTAAGTGGGACATGGTAAGAACCAGTAATGAAAACACAAAGGAGGTGCCTTGATAAGGTAAATATTGAGCTACCATTCAATCAAGCATACCCACTGCTGGGCCTATCACCTGAGAGGATGAGAATCCAAAAGACACAGGGTGGCCATCCTGCACTCCAGCAATATTTACCACAGCCAACACTTGGAAGCAACAAAAATGTCTGTCAACAGAGGAAGGCACAAAGAAGAAGTGGTCCATGTACACAATGGAATATTACCCAATAAAAAAATATATATACTTTCAATTTAGAAACCAAACGTAAGTAAGGAGACATCAGCTTTTGGGGGTTTGTCCGGGCACATTCCTCTCTAATATATAACGGAGGAACACCACTGGCAGGAAGGACTCCTTCCGTAATTCCCAGAATGGGGAAAGGAGAAATGCTGCCGCCCAATGGCCGATACCTGCAGCAGCAGCTTTAAAACCTGTGCTCATGGTCACTTCATATGCACAAGTACTGGAGGGCTGTAAATGAAACCTGCCCTCAAAATGTCTTCAGGGAGGTAATGGCCAAAATATTTCAAAATGTGACACATACTTCAAGAAAACCATTTGAAGAGGTAAGCGCTACTCACAGCTTGAAAAAAAAGAGGACATGCCTGAAAGTTCAATTTCAAGGGATTATGAGATGCATGCAAATCCAACCTCAAAGAGGTGTCAGCTCACACCTGTCAGAATAAACATCAGCAGAAAAACTACAAACAATAAATGCTGAAAGGGTTGTGGACAAGGGCATACCCTCAAATTTAAGTGGAACATAACCTGGTAAGAGCCACTAATGAGAACAGAATGGAGACGCCTTTACAAGGTAAACATTTTGCTACCATATGATCCAACAGGCCCTCTCCTGGGCCTATAACCGAAGAAGACATAGTTGAAAGACACAGGCAGGCAAATGTGCATTTCAGCAGTGTTACAATAACCAAGACATGGAAGCAACCCAAAAGTCCATCAACAGGTGAGTGGACAAAGAAAAACTGGTCCACGTACAGATGGAATATTAGCCAAGGAAAACAATGACACAATGCCATTTGCATCACCGTAGATGAGTCTAGAAGTAATCACGCAACTTGTAGTAAGTCAGAAAGCGAAAGACACGTATCCTGTGATATCACTTATAGGTGTTACCTAAAAATTGATACCAGTGAGGATATTTCCACAGAGAAAGGCAATCACAGATTCATTAAACAAACTTATGGTTCACCAATGGAAAGGTGTGAGGATTGGATACATTAGGATGTCAGAGTTAACAGAGATATACAAACACAGGTGAAGTATATAATCACCAAAGACCTACGGAATACCAAGAGAAGACTACTCAACATTGTGTCATAACCTAAAATGGGAAAAGGATCCAAAGAAGAAAAGAGATAGGTATATGTGGAAAACAACCACATCTTGCACACCTAAAACAAGCAAAACATTGTAATCACACTTGCTGTGATAAACAATGAAAATTAAATTTAAAAAAAGAACAATATTTAGTGAGATATAAACTTAAGGGGCTTTTTCCTGGCCCATTCCATTCTAATTTGCAACCTAGAACAGGACTTCCATTGAGGCTCTGTTTCCCTAGTAACCAGATTTGGTTAATGAGAACTGCTGCTGCCTTGTGGCCGTTTCACACAACAGCAGCTCTAACTGCAGCTGTAATGGTTACTTGATAGTCAAAATAATTGCAGGCCTGTAAATGACACCTGTCCTCAAAACAATCCTTCGGTCGTAAATCGAGCAAAAATCTCAAAAGACATCCATATTTCAAAACGACAATTTCAAGAGGCATATTTTATGCACATTTTATATTCTGTCTCTTTTGTTTGTTATAGAAAAAGGCATGGAAAAACGCTCAACGTCAGGAATTAATAAAGCCATGCAAATCCAGTCTAGAAACACATTCACCTCACAGCCGTCAGAAGGATCATCAGCAAAAAAGTCTACATAGTATAAATGCTGAAG
This sequence comes from Leucopleurus acutus, assembly GCF_964270905.1. Taxonomy (NCBI): domain Eukaryota; kingdom Metazoa; phylum Chordata; class Mammalia; order Artiodactyla; family Delphinidae; genus Leucopleurus; species Leucopleurus acutus. Next base: position 52,371 of record NW_028138809.1, on the reverse strand, counting down.
GGCTTTTAGAGAACTGTGTACCCTCTAGCTGCTGATGGGATGTAACCTGGTAACAGCCAGTACAGAGAACAAAATGGAGGTGTGTTTAAAGGTAAAACTTGAGCTACTATGTGATCTGGTAGGCCCACTGATGGGCCTATCCGCTGAGTAGACCTGAATCGAAAAGACACAGGCTGGCAATCCTTCACTGCAGCAACATGTACCATAGCCAAGAGCTGGAAGAAACCAAAATGTCCATCAACAGAAAAATGCACCAAGAAGAAGTGGTCCATGAACACAATGGAATATTAGCCATGGAAAAGCATGGAACAATGCTGTTGGCACCAGCATAGAAGGATCTAGAGATAATCACCCTACCTGAAGTAAGAAAGAAAACGAAAGACAGATATCCTATTACATCACTTATAGGTGTTACCTAAAAATTGATACCCATGAAATAATTTCCAAGAGAAGGACACTCATAGATTCAGAAAACCAATTGGAAAGGTGTAAGGAATGTATGAATTAGGATATGGGGGTTAACAGACATGTAGTAATACATATGAAATATATAATCACAAAATACCTATGGAATGCTAAAAGAGGTGTACTCAACACTCTGTAATAACCTACACGGGAAAGGATCCAAAGATGAATAGATCAATACATTGATATAATGAACCAGATTCCGTACACCTAGAAAAAACACAGTATTTTTATCCAATTTGCTGTGATAATAAATAAAAACTAAATGTAAAAAACAAACAAGAAGTAAGGAGATATAAGCTCTTGGGAGTTTGCCGTGGCACATTCTGCTCTAATTTGCAGCTTACAAACACGATTTCCAGGAACCCTCTGTTGCCCAAAAACCCAGAGTTGGAAATGTAGAAATGCTGCCGCCTTGTGGCCGTTTCCCACAAGAGCGGCTTTAAAACCACAGCTAACGGTCACTTAACATTCACAAGGACTCAGGACAGTAAAGGACAACTGCCCTCAAAAATTCACAACTGGCAAAATTTTCAAGGAGCTAGTATGAAGAGGTAAATTTTACTCATTATTTTTCTAAAAACAAGGAAAATGGATAAAAGCTCAACAACATAAATTTTTAAACTCATGCAAATCTAGCCTACAAAAAGATTTCAACTCACACACGTCAACTACCATCAGCCAAAAGTCTACAAACAATAAATGCGGAAGGGGTTTTAGAGAACTGTGTACCCTCTAGCTGCTGGTGAGATGTAAAGTGATAAGAGCCAATAGTGAGAACAGAAAGGAGCTGTGTTTAAAAGTAAAAATTGAGCCAGCATTCCATTCAGCAGGCCCACCGCTGAGCCTCTCACCTGAAAATACCAGAGTCGAGAAGGCACAGGCTGCAACAGCTTCACTGCAGGATTTTTCACAATAGCCAAGACACGGAAGCAACCAAAATGTCCATCAATGGATGAATGGATAAAGAAGAAGTGGTCCATGTACATAATGGAATATTAGCCATGCAAAACAGTGAAACACTGCTCGTTGAGGCACCATTTATGAGCCTAGATATAATCTCAGAACATGACGTAAGTCAGAAAGAAAAAGACATATAGTATGATATCACTTATAGGTGTTATCTAACAACTGACAAATATGATAGCATTTTCACAGAGAAAGAAACTCACAGACTTAGAGAACAAACTATTCTTATGTAAATGGAAAGGTGGGTGGTATGGAAAATTAAGATTAGGGTTACCATATGTGTACAAATACCTACTAAATACATTTATCAAACAGACCGACCATATAGCAAGGGAGGTCAATGGAGCACTCTGCAATAATTTACATGGGAAGAGTACCTGCACATGAATATATTACGTACGTGTGTGTGTGTGTGTGTGTGTGTATATGTGTGTGTGTAATGTACAAATGAACCAGATTGTATACACGTAGGACAAACAATATTCTAAACATTACCTCGATTTAAAAAGACTAAAAAATCGAAAAAGAAATAATGGAATATTAACTTATGGGTTTTTTTCCTAGCACATTCCATTCTAATTTACAACCTGGGAACACAACTTCCAGAAATGTTGTGCTGCCCTAGAAACCAGTCTTGGGAACGGAGAAATGCTGCCGCCTTGTGGCCGTTTCCCCCAACAGCACCTTTAAAGCCAGTAGTAGTGGTCACTAAATATTCACACTCATTACAAGCCTGTAAATGTCACCTGTTGTCAAAAAAATCCTGGGGTCAAAAATCGACGAAAAATTCAAAACAGGGCAGCCTTCCCAGAAGACCACTTCAAGTGGTTTATTGTACTCACAGTTTTTTTCTGTTTTTGTGTAACAGAAAGAAAACAAAGCATGGAAAAATGCTGAACATTAGGAATTATTAAAGACATGCAAATCCAAATTACAAAAACCTATCAGCTCACACCAGTCATAATGGCCATCAGCAAAAATTCTGCAAACAATAAATGCTGAAGGGGTTGTGGAGAAATGCGCACCCTCGTTTCTAAGTGGGACATGGTAAGAACCAGTAATGAAAACACAAAGGAGGTGCCTTGATAAGGTAAATATTGAGCTACCATTCAATCAAGCATACCCACTGCTGGGCCTATCACCTGAGAGGATGAGAATCCAAAAGACACAGGGTGGCCATCCTGCACTCCAGCAATATTTACCACAGCCAACACTTGGAAGCAACAAAAATGTCTGTCAACAGAGGAAGGCACAAAGAAGAAGTGGTCCATGTACACAATGGAATATTATCCAATAAAAAAATATATATACTTTCAATTTAGAAACCAAACGTAAGTAAGGAGACATCAGCTTTTGGGGGTTTGTCCGGGCACATTCCTCTCTAATATATAACGGAGGAACACCACTGGCAGGAAGGACTCCTTCCGTAATTCCCAGAATGGGGAAAGGAGAAATGCTGCCGCCCAATGGCCGATACCTGCAGCAGCAGCTTTAAAACCTGTGCTCATGGTCACTTCATATGCACAAGTACTGGAGGGCTGTAAATGAAACCTGCCCTCAAAATGTCTTCAGGGAGGTAATGGCCAAAATATTTCAAAATGTGACACATACTTCAAGAAAACCATTTGAAGAGGTAAGCGCTACTCACAGCTTGAAAAAAAAGAGGACATGCCTGAAAGTTCAATTTCAAGGGATTATGAGATGCATGCAAATCCAACCTCAAAGAGGTGTCAGCTCACACCTGTCAGAATAAACATCAGCAGAAAAACTACAAACAATAAATGCTGAAAGGGTTGTGGACAAGGGCATACCCTCAAATTTAAGTGGAACATAACCTGGTAAGAGCCACTAATGAGAACAGAATGGAGACGCCTTTACAAGGTAAACATTTTGCTACCATATGATCCAACAGGCCCTCTCCTGGGCCTATAACCGAAGAAGACATAGTTGAAAGACACAGGCAGGCAAATGTGCATTTCAGCAGTGTTACAATAACCAAGACATGGAAGCAACCCAAAAGTCCATCAACAGGTGAGTGGACAAAGAAAAACTGGTCCACGTACAGATGGAATATTAGCCAAGGAAAACAATGACACAATGCCATTTGCATCACCGTAGATGAGTCTAGAAGTAATCACGCAACTTGTAGTAAGTCAGAAAGCGAAAGACACGTATCCTGTGATATCACTTATAGGTGTTACCTAAAAATTGATACCAGTGAGGATATTTCCACAGAGAAAGGCAATCACAGATTCATTAAACAAACTTATGGTTCACCAATGGAAAGGTGTGAGGATTGGATACATTAGGATGTCAGAGTTAACAGAGATATACAAACACAGGTGAAGTATATAATCACCAAAGACCTACGGAATACCAAGAGAAGACTACTCAACATTGTGTCATAACCTAAAATGGGAAAAGGATCCAAAGAAGAAAAGAGATAGGTATATGTGGAAAACAACCACATCTTGCACACCTAAAACAAGCAAAACATTGTAATCACACTTGCTGTGATAAACAATGAAAATTAAATTTAAAAAAAGAACAATATTTAGTGAGATATAAACTTAAGGGGCTTTTTCCTGGCCCATTCCATTCTAATTTGCAACCTAGAACAGGACTTCCATTGAGGCTCTGTTTCCCTAGTAACCAGATTTGGTTAATGAGAACTGCTGCCGCCTTGTGGCCGTTTCACACAACAGCAGCTCTAACTGCAGCTGTAATGGTTACTTGATAGTCAAAATAATTGCAGGCCTGTAAATGACACCTGTCCTCAAAACAATCCTTCGGTCGTAAATCGAGCAAAAATCTCAAAAGACATCCATATTTCAAAACGACAATTTCAAGAGGCATATTTTATGCACATTTTATATTCTGTCTCTTTTGTTTGTTATAGAAAAAGGCATGGAAAAACGCTCAACGTCAGGAATTAATAAAGCCATGCAAATCCAGTCTAGAAACACATTCACCTCACAGCCGTCAGAAGGATCATCAGCAAAAAAGTCTACATAGTATAAATGCTGAAGGGCTTTTAGAGAACTGTGTACCCTCTAGCTGCTGATGGGATGTAACCTGGTAACAGCCAGTACAGAGAACAAAATGGAGGTGTGTTTAAAGGTAAAACTTGAGCTACTATGTGATCTGGTAGGCCCACTGATGGGCCTATCCGCTGAGTAGACCTGAATCGAAAAGACACAGGCTGGCAATCCTTCACTGCAGCAACATGTACCATAGCCAAGAGCTGGAAGAAACCAAAATGTCCATCAACAGAAAAATGCACCAAGAAGAAGTGGTCCATGAACACAATGGAATATTAGCCATGGAAAAGCATGGAACAATGCTGTTGGCACCAGCATAGAAGGATCTAGAGATAATCACCCTACCTGAAGTAAGAAAGAAAACGAAAGACAGATATCCTATTACATCACTTATAGGTGTTACCTAAAAATTGATACCCATGAAATAATTTCCAAGAGAAGGACACTCATAGATTCAGAAAACCAATTGGAAAGGTGTAAGGAATGTATGAATTAGGATATGGGGGTTAACAGACATGTAGTAATACATATGAAATATATAATCACAAAATACCTATGGAATGCTAAAAGAGGTGTACTCAACACTCTGTAATAACCTACACGGGAAAGGATCCAAAGATGAATAGATCAATACATTGATATAATGAACCAGATTCCGTACACCTAGAAAAAACACAGTATTTTTATCCAATTTGCTGTGATAATAAATAAAAACTAAATGTAAAAAACAAACAAGAAGTAAGGAGATATAAGCTCTTGGGAGTTTGCCGTGGCACATTCTGCTCTAATTTGCAGCTTACAAACACGATTTCCAGGAACCCTCTGTTGCCCAAAAACCCAGAGTTGGAAATGTAGAAATGCTGCCGCCTTGTGGCCGTTTCCCACAAGAGCGGCTTTAAAACCACAGCTAACGGTCACTTAACATTCACAAGGACTCAGGACAGTAAAGGACAACTGCCCTCAAAAATTCACAACTGGCAAAATTTTCAAGGAGCTAGTATGAAGAGGTAAATTTTACTCATTATTTTTCTAAAAACAAGGAAAATGGATAAAAGCTCAACAACATAAATTTTTAAACTCATGCAAATCTAGCCTACAAAAAGATTTCAACTCACACACGTCAACTACCATCAGCCAAAAGTCTACAAACAATAAATGCGGAAGGGGTTTTAGAGAACTGTGTACCCTCTAGCTGCTGGTGAGATGTAAAGTGATAAGAGCCAATAGTGAGAACAGAAAGGAGCTGTGTTTAAAAGTAAAAATTGAGCCAGCATTCCATTCAGCAGGCCCACCGCTGAGCCTCTCACCTGAAAATACCAGAGTCGAGAAGGCACAGGCTGCAACAGCTTCACTGCAGGATTTTTCACAATAGCCAAGACACAGAAGCAACCAAAATGTCCATCAATGGATGAATGGATAAAGAAGAAGTGGTCCATGTACATAATGGAATATTAGCCATGCAAAACAGTGAAACACTGCTCGTTGAGGCACCATTTATGAGCCTAGATATAATCTCAGAACATGACGTAAGTCAGAAAGAAAAAGACATATAGTATGATATCACTTATAGGTGTTATCTAACAACTGACAAATATGATAGCATTTTCACAGAGAAAGAAACTCACAGACTTAGAGAACAAACTATTCTTATGTAAATGGAAAGGTGGGTGGTATGGAAAATTAAGATTAGGGTTACCATATGTGTACAAATACCTACTAAATACATTTATCAAACAGACCGACCATATAGCAAGGGAGGTCAATGGAGCACTCTGCAATAATTTACATGGGAAGAGTACCTGCACATGAATATATTACGTACGTGTGTGTGTGTGTGTGTGTGTGTGTGTATGTGTGTGTGTAATGTACAAATGAACCAGATTGTATACACGTAGGACAAACAATATTCTAAACATTACCTCGATTTAAAAAGACTAAAAAATCGAAAAAGAAATAATGGAATATTAACTTATGGGTTTTTTTCCTAGCACATTCCATTCTAATTTACAACCTGGGAACACAACTTCCAGAAATGTTGTGCTGCCCTAGAAACCAGTCTTGGGAACGGAGAAATGCTGCCACCTTGTGGCCGTTTCCCCCAACAGCACCTTTAAAGCCAGTAGTAGTGGTCACTAAATATTCACACTCATTACAAGCCTGTAAATGTCACCTGTTGTCAAAAAAATCCTGGGGTCAAAAATCGACGAAAAATTCAAAACAGGGCAGCCTTCCCAGAAGACCACTTCAAGTGGTTTATTGTACTCACAGTTTTTTTCTGTTTTTGTGTAACAGAAAGAAAACAAAGCATGGAAAAATGCTGAACATTAGGAATTATTAAAGACATGCAAATCCAAATTACAAAAACCTATCAGCTCACACCAGTCATAATGGCCATCAGCAAAAATTCTGCAAACAATAAATGCTGAAGGGGTTGTGGAGAAATGCGCACCCTCGTTTCTAAGTGGGACATGGTAAGAACCAGTAATGAAAACACAAAGGAGGTGCCTTGATAAGGTAAATATTGAGCTACCATTCAATCAAGCATACCCACTGCTGGGCCTATCACCTGAGAGGATGAGAATCCAAAAGACACAGGGTGGCCATCCTGCACTCCAGCAATATTTACCACAGCCAACACTTGGAAGCAACAAAAATGTCTGTCAACAGAGGAAGGCACAAAGAAGAAGTGGTCCATGTACACAATGGAATATTATCCAATAAAAAAATATATATACTTTCAATTTAGAAACCAAACGTAAGTAAGGAGACATCAGCTTTTGGGGGTTTGTCCGGGCACATTCCTCTCTAATATATAACGGAGGAACACCACTGGCAGGAAGGACTCCTTCCGTAATTCCCAGAATGGGGAAAGGAGAAATGCTGCCGCCCAATGGCCGATACCTGCAGCAGCAGCTTTAAAACCTGTGCTCATGGTCACTTCATATGCACAAGTACTGGAGGGCTGTAAATGAAACCTGCCCTCAAAATGTCTTCAGGGAGGTAATGGCCAAAATATTTCAAAATGTGACACATACTTCAAGAAAACCATTTGAAGAGGTAAGCGCTACTCACAGCTTGAAAAAAAAGAGGACATGCCTGAAAGTTCAATTTCAAGGGATTATGAGATGCATGCAAATCCAACCTCAAAGAGGTGTCAGCTCACACCTGTCAGAATAAACATCAGCAGAAAAACTACAAACAATAAATGCTGAAAGGGTTGTGGACAAGGGCATACCCTCAAATTTAAGTGGAACATAACCTGGTAAGAGCCACTAATGAGAACAGAATGGAGACGCCTTTACAAGGTAAACATTTTGCTACCATATGATCCAACAGGCCCTCTCCTGGGCCTATAACCGAAGAAGACATAGTTGAAAGACACAGGCAGGCAAATGTGCATTTCAGCAGTGTTACAATAACCAAGACATGGAAGCAACCCAAAAGTCCATCAACAGGTGAGTGGACAAAGAAAAACTGGTCCACGTACAGATGGAATATTAGCCAAGGAAAACAATGACACAATGCCATTTGCATCACCGTAGATGAGTCTAGAAGTAATCACGCAACTTGTAGTAAGTCAGAAAGCGAAAGACACGTATCCTGTGATATCACTTATAGGTGTTACCTAAAAATTGATACCAGTGAGGATATTTCCACAGAGAAAGGCAATCACAGATTCATTAAACAAACTTATGGTTCACCAATGGAAAGGTGTGAGGATTGGATACATTAGGATGTCAGAGTTAACAGAGATATACAAACACAGGTGAAGTATATAATCACCAAAGACCTACGGAATACCAAGAGAAGACTACTCAACATTGTGTCATAACCTAAAATGGGAAAAGGATCCAAAGAAGAAAAGAGATAGGTATATGTGGAAAACAACCACATCTTGCACACCTAAAACAAGCAAAACATTGTAATCACACTTGCTGTGATAAACAATGAAAATTAAATTTAAAAAAAGAACAATATTTAGTGAGATATAAACTTAAGGGGCTTTTTCCTGGCCCATTCCATTCTAATTTGCAACCTAGAACAGGACTTCCATTGAGGCTCTGTTTCCCTAGTAACCAGATTTGGTTAATGAGAACTGCTGCCGCCTTGTGGCCGTTTCACACAACAGCAGCTCTAACTGCAGCTGTAATGGTTACTTGATAGTCAAAATAATTGCAGGCCTGTAAATGACACCTGTCCTCAAAACAATCCTTCGGTCGTAAATCGAGCAAAAATCTCAAAAGACATCCATATTTCAAAACGACAATTTCAAGAGGCATATTTTATGCACATTTTATATTCTGTCTCTTTTGTTTGTTATAGAAAAAGGCATGGAAAAACGCTCAACGTCAGGAATTAATAAAGCCATGCAAATCCAGTCTAGAAACACATTCACCTCACAGCCGTCAGAAGGATCATCAGCAAAAAAGTCTACATAGTATAAATGCTGAAGGGCTTTTAGAGAACTGTGTACCCTCTAGCTGCTGATGGGATGTAACCTGGTAACAGCCAGTACAGAGAACAAAATGGAGGTGTGTTTAAAGGTAAAACTTGAGCTACTATGTGATCTGGTAGGCCCACTGATGGGCCTATCCGCTGAGTAGACCTGAATCGAAAAGACACAGGCTGGCAATCCTTCACTGCAGCAACATGTACCATAGCCAAGAGCTGGAAGAAACCAAAATGTCCATCAACAGAAAAATGCACCAAGAAGAAGTGGTCCATGAACACAATGGAATATTAGCCATGGAAAAGCATGGAACAATGCTGTTGGCACCAGCATAGAAGGATCTAGAGATAATCACCCTACCTGAAGTAAGAAAGAAAACGAAAGACAGATATCCTATTACATCACTTATAGGTGTTACCTAAAAATTGATACCCATGAAATAATTTCCAAGAGAAGGACACTCATAGATTCAGAAAACCAATTGGAAAGGTGTAAGGAATGTATGAATTAGGATATGGGGGTTAACAGACATGTAGTAATACATATGAAATATATAATCACAAAATACCTATGGAATGCTAAAAGAGGTGTACTCAACACTCTGTAATAACCTACACGGGAAAGGATCCAAAGATGAATAGATCAATACATTGATATAATGAACCAGATTCCGTACACCTAGAAAAAACACAGTATTTTTATCCAATTTGCTGTGATAATAAATAAAAACTAAATGTAAAAAACAAACAAGAAGTAAGGAGATATAAGCTCTTGGGAGTTTGCCGTGGCACATTCTGCTCTAATTTGCAGCTTACAAACACGATTTCCAGGAACCCTCTGTTGCCCAAAAACCCAGAGTTGGAAATGTAGAAATGCTGCCGCCTTGTGGCCGTTTCCCACAAGAGCGGCTTTAAAACCACAGCTAACGGTCACTTAACATTCACAAGGACTCAGGACAGTAAAGGACAACTGCCCTCAAAAATTCACAACTGGCAAAATTTTCAAGGAGCTAGTATGAAGAGGTAAATTTTACTCATTATTTTTCTAAAAACAAGGAAAATGGATAAAAGCTCAACAACATAAATTTTTAAACTCATGCAAATCTAGCCTACAAAAAGATTTCAACTCACACACGTCAACTACCATCAGCCAAAAGTCTACAAACAATAAATGCGGAAGGGGTTTTAGAGAACTGTGTACCCTCTAGCTGCTGGTGAGATGTAAAGTGATAAGAGCCAATAGTGAGAACAGAAAGGAGCTGTGTTTAAAAGTAAAAATTGAGCCAGCATTCCATTCAGCAGGCCCACCGCTGAGCCTCTCACCTGAAAATACCAGAGTCGAGAAGGCACAGGCTGCAACAGCTTCACTGCAGGATTTTTCACAATAGCCAAGACAGGGAAGCAACCAAAATGTCCATCAATGGATGAATGGATAAAGAAGAAGTGGTCCATGTACATAATGGAATATTAGCCATGCAAAACAGTGAAACACTGCTCGTTGAGGCACCATTTATGAGCCTAGATATAATCTCAGAACATGACGTAAGTCAGAAAGAAAAAGACATATAGTATGATATCACTTATAGGTGTTATCTAACAACTGACAAATATGATAGCATTTTCACAGAGAAAGAAACTCACAGACTTAGAGAACAAACTATTCTTATGTAAATGGAAAGGTGGGTGGTATGGAAAATTAAGATTAGGGTTACCATATGTGTACAAATACCTACTAAATACATTTATCAAACAGACCGACCATATAGCAAGGGAGGTCAATGGAGCACTCTGCAATAATTTACATGGGAAGAGTACCTGCACATGAATATATTACGTACGTGTGTGTGTGTGTGTGTGTGTGTGTATGTGTGTGTGTAATGTACAAATGAACCAGATTGTATACACGTAGGACAAACAATATTCTAAACATTACCTCGATTTAAAAAGACTAAAAAATCGAAAAAGAAATAATGGAATATTAACTTATGGGTTTTTTTCCTAGCACATTCCATTCTAATTTACAACCTGGGAACACAACTTCCAGAAATGTTGTGCTGCCCTAGAAACCAGTCTTGGGAACGGAGAAATGCTGCCGCCTTGTGGCCGTTTCCCCCAACAGCACCTTTAAAGCCAGTAGTAGTGGTCACTAAATATTCACACTCATTACAAGCCTGTAAATGTCACCTGTTGTCAAAAAAATCCTGGGGTCAAAAATCGACGAAAAATTCAAAACAGGGCAGCCTTCCCAGAAGACCACTTCAAGTGGTTTATTGTACTCACAGTTTTTTTCTGTTTTTGTGTAACAGAAAGAAAACAAAGCATGGAAAAATGCTGAACATTAGGAATTATTAAAGACATGCAAATCCAAATTACAAAAACCTATCAGCTCACACCAGTCATAATGGCCATCAGCAAAAATTCTGCAAACAATAAATGCTGAAGGGGTTGTGGAGAAATGCGCACCCTCGTTTCTAAGTGGGACATGGTAAGAACCAGTAATGAAAACACAAAGGAGGTGCCTTGATAAGGTAAATATTGAGCTACCATTCAATCAAGCATACCCACTGCTGGGCCTATCACCTGAGAGGATGAGAATCCAAAAGACACAGGGTGGCCATCCTGCACTCCAGCAATATTTACCACAGCCAACACTTGGAAGCAACAAAAATGTCTGTCAACAGAGGAAGGCACAAAGAAGAAGTGGTCCATGTACACAATGGAATATTATCCAATAAAAAAATATATATACTTTCAATTTAGAAACCAAACGTAAGTAAGGAGACATCAGCTTTTGGGGGTTTGTCCGGGCACATTCCTCTCTAATATATAACGGAGGAACACCACTGGCAGGAAGGACTCCTTCCGTAATTCCCAGAATGGGGAAAGGAGAAATGCTGCCGCCCAATGGCCGATACCTGCAGCAGCAGCTTTAAAACCTGTGCTCATGGTCACTTCATATGCACAAGTACTGGAGGGCTGTAAATGAAACCTGCCCTCAAAATGTCTTCAGGGAGGTAATGGCCAAAATATTTCAAAATGTGACACATACTTCAAGAAAACCATTTGAAGAGGTAAGCGCTACTCACAGCTTGAAAAAAAAGAGGACATGCCTGAAAGTTCAATTTCAAGGGATTATGAGATGCATGCAAATCCAACCTCAAAGAGGTGTCAGCTCACACCTGTCAGAATAAACATCAGCAGAAAAACTACAAACAATAAATGCTGAAAGGGTTTTGGACAAGGGCATACCCTCAAATTTAAGTGGAACATAACCTGGTAAGAGCCACTAATGAGAACAGAATGGAGACGCCTTTACAAGGTAAACATTTTGCTACCATATGATCCAACAGGCCCTCTCCTGGGCCTATAACCGAAGAAGACATAGTTGAAAGACACAGGCAGGCAAATGTGCATTTCAGCAGTGTTACAATAACCAAGACATGGAAGCAACCCAAAAGTCCATCAACAGGTGAGTGGACAAAGAAAAACTGGTCCACGTACAGATGGAATATTAGCCAAGGAAAACAATGACACAATGCCATTTGCATCACCGTAGATGAGTCTAGAAGTAATCACGCAACTTGTAGTAAGTCAGAAAGCGAAAGACACGTATCCTGTGATATCACTTATAGGTGTTACCTAAAAATTGATACCAGTGAGGATATTTCCACAGAGAAAGGCAATCACAGATTCATTAAACAAACTTATGGTTCACCAATGGAAAGGTGTGAGGATTGGATACATTAGGATGTCAGAGTTAACAGAGATATACAAACACAGGTGAAGTATATAATCACCAAAGACCTACGGAATACCAAGAGAAGACTACTCAACATTGTGTCATAACCTAAAATGGGAAAAGGATCCAAAGAAGAAAAGAGATAGGTATATGTGGAAAACAACCACATCTTGCACACCTAAAACAAGCAAAACATTGTAATCACACTTGCTGTGATAAACAATGAAAATTAAATTTAAAAAAAGAACAATATTTAGTGAGATATAAACTTAAGGGGCTTTTTCCTGGCCCATTCCATTCTAATTTGCAACCTAGAACAGGACTTCCATTGAGGCTCTGTTTCCCTAGTAACCAGATTTGGTTAATGAGAACTGCTGCCGCCTTGTGGCCGTTTCACACAACAGCAGCTCTAACTGCAGCTGTAATGGTTACTTGATAGTCAAAATAATTGCAGGCCTGTAAATGACACCTGTCCTCAAAACAATCCTTCGGTCGTAAATCGAGCAAAAATCTCAAAAGACATCCATATTTCAAAACGACAATTTCAAGAGGCATATTTTATGCACATTTTATATTCTGTCTCTTTTGTTTGTTATAGAAAAAGGCATGGAAAAACGCTCAACGTCAGGAATTAATAAAGCCATGCAAATCCAGTCTAGAAACACATTCACCTCACAGCCGTCAGAAGGATCATCAGCAAAAAAGTCTACATAGTATAAATGCTGAAGGGCTTTTAGAGAACTGTGTACCCTCTAGCTGCTGATGGGATGTAACCTGGTAACAGCCAGTACAGAGAACAAAATGGAGGTGTGTTTAAAGGTAAAACTTGAGCTACTATGTGATCTGGTAGGCCCACTGATGGGCCTATCCGCTGAGTAGACCTGAATCGAAAAGACACAGGCTGGCAATCCTTCACTGCAGCAACATGTACCATAGCCAAGAGCTGGAAGAAACCAAAATGTCCATCAACAGAAAAATGCACCAAGAAGAAGTGGTCCATGAACACAATGGAATATTAGCCATGGAAAAGCATGGAACAATGCTGTTGGCACCAGCATAGAAGGATCTAGAGATAATCACCCTACCTGAAGTAAGAAAGAAAACAAAAGACAGATATCCTATTACATCACTTATAGGTGTTACCTAAAAATTGATACCCATGAAATAATTTCCAAGAGAAGGACACTCATAGATTCAGAAAACCAATTGGAAAGGTGTAAGGAATGTATGAATTAGGATATGGGGGTTAACAGACATGTAGTAATACATATGAAATATATAATCACAAAATACCTATGGAATGCTAAAAGAGGTGTACTCAACACTCTGTAATAACCTACACGGGAAAGGATCCAAAGATGAATAGATCAATACATTGATATAATGAACCAGATTCCGTACACCTAGAAAAAACACAGTATTTTTATCCAATTTGCTGTGATAATAAATAAAAACTAAATGTAAAAAACAAACAAGAAGTAAGGAGATATAAGCTCTTGGGAGTTTGCCGTGGCACATTCTGCTCTAATTTGCAGCTTACAAACACGATTTCCAGGAACCCTCTGTTGCCCAAAAACCCAGAGTTGGAAATGTAGAAATGCTGCCGCCTTGTGGCCGTTTCCCACAAGAGCGGCTTTAAAACCACAGCTAACGGTCACTTAACATTCACAAGGACTCAGGACAGTAAAGGACAACTGCCCTCAAAAATTCACAACTGGCAAAATTTTCAAGGAGCTAGTATGAAGAGGTAAATTTTACTCATTATTTTTCTAAAAACAAGGAAAATGGATAAAAGCTCAACAACATAAATTTTTAAACTCATGCAAATCTAGCCTACAAAAAGATTTCAACTCACACACGTCAACTACCATCAGCCAAAAGTCTACAAACAATAAATGCGGAAGGGGTTTTAGAGAACTGTGTACCCTCTAGCTGCTGGTGAGATGTAAAGTGATAAGAGCCAATAGTGAGAACAGAAAGGAGCTGTGTTTAAAAGTAAAAATTGAGCCAGCATTCCATTCAGCAGGCCCACCGCTGAGCCTCTCACCTGAAAATACCAGAGTCGAGAAGGCACAGGCTGCAACAGCTTCACTGCAGGATTTTTCACAATAGCCAAGACAGGGAAGCAACCAAAATGTCCATCAATGGATGAATGGATAAAGAAGAAGTGGTCCATGTACATAATGGAATATTAGCCATGCAAAACAGTGAAACACTGCTCGTTGAGGCACCATTTATGAGCCTAGATATAATCTCAGAACATGACGTAAGTCAGAAAGAAAAAGACATATAGTATGATATCACTTATAGGTGTTATCTAACAACTGACAAATATGATAGCATTTTCACAGAGAAAGAAACTCACAGACTTAGAGAACAAACTATTCTTATGTAAATGGAAAGGTGGGTGGTATGGAAAATTAAGATTAGGGTTACCATATGTGTACAAATACCTACTAAATACATTTATCAAACAGACCGACCATATAGCAAGGGAGGTCAATGGAGCACTCTGCAATAATTTACATGGGAAGAGTACCTGCACATGAATATATTACGTATGTGTGTGTGTGTGTGTGTGTGTGTGTGTGTATGTGTGTGTGTAATGTACAAATGAACCAGATTGTATACACGTAGGACAAACAATATTCTAAACATTACCTCGATTTAAAAAGACTAAAAAATCGAAAAAGAAATAATGGAATATTAACTTATGGGTTTTTTTCCTAGCACATTCCATTCTAATTTACAACCTGGGAACACAACTTCCAGAAATGTTGTGCTGCCCTAGAAACCAGTCTTGGGAACGGAGAAATGCTGCCGCCTTGTGGCCGTTTCCCCCAACAGCACCTTTAAAGCCAGTAGTAGTGGTCACTAAATATTCACACTCATTACAAGCCTGTAAATGTCACCTGTTGTCAAAAAAATCCTGGGGTCAAAAATCGACGAAAAATTCAAAACAGGGCAGCCTTCCCAGAAGACCACTTCAAGTGGTTTATTGTACTCACAGTTTTTTTCTGTTTTTGTGTAACAGAAAGAAAACAAAGCATGGAAAAATGCTGAACATTAGGAATTATTAAAGACATGCAAATCCAAATTACAAAAACCTATCAGCTCACACCAGTCATAATGGCCATCAGCAAAAATTCTGCAAACAATAAATGCTGAAGGGGTTGTGGAGAAATGCGCACCCTCGTTTCTAAGTGGGACATGGTAAGAACCAGTAATGAAAACACAAAGGAGGTGCCTTGATAAGGTAAATATTGAGCTACCATTCAATCAAGCATACCCACTGCTGGGCCTATCACCTGAGAGGATGAGAATCCAAAAGACACAGGGTGGCCATCCTGCACTCCAGCAATATTTACCACAGCCAACACTTGGAAGCAACAAAAATGTCTGTCAACAGAGGAAGGCACAAAGAAGAAGTGGTCCATGTACACAATGGAATATTACCCAATAAAAAAATATATATACTTTCAATTTAGAAACCAAACGTAAGTAAGGAGACATCAGCTTTTGGGGGTTTGTCCGGGCACATTCCTCTCTAATATATAACGGAGGAACACCACTGGCAGGAAGGACTCCTTCCGTAATTCCCAGAATGGGGAAAGGAGAAATGCTGCCGCCCAATGGCCGATACCTGCAGCAGCAGCTTTAAAACCTGTGCTCATGGTCACTTCATATGCACAAGTACTGGAGGGCTGTAAATGAAACCTGCCCTCAAAATGTCTTCAGGGAGGTAATGGCCAAAATATTTCAAAATGTGACACATACTTCAAGAAAACCATTTGAAGAGGTAAGCGCTACTCACAGCTTGAAAAAAAAGAGGACATGCCTGAAAGTTCAATTTCAAGGGATTATGAGATGCATGCAAATCCAACCTCAAAGAGGTGTCAGCTCACACCTGTCAGAATAAACATCAGCAGAAAAACTACAAACAATAAATGCTGAAAGGGTTGTGGACAAGGGCATACCCTCAAATTTAAGTGGAACATAACCTGGTAAGAGCCACTAATGAGAACAGAATGGAGACGCCTTTACAAGGTAAACATTTTGCTACCATATGATCCAACAGGCCCTCTCCTGGGCCTATAACCGAAGAAGACATAGTTGAAAGACACAGGCAGGCAAATGTGCATTTCAGCAGTGTTACAATAACCAAGACATGGAAGCAACCCAAAAGTCCATCAACAGGTGAGTGGACAAAGAAAAACTGGTCCACGTACAGATGGAATATTAGCCAAGGAAAACAATGACACAATGCCATTTGCATCACCGTAGATGAGTCTAGAAGTAATCACGCAACTTGTAGTAAGTCAGAAAGCGAAAGACACGTATCCTGTGATATCATTTATAGGTGTTACCTAAAAATTGATACCAGTGAGGATATTTCCACAGAGAAAGGCAATCACAGATTCATTAAACAAACTTATGGTTCACCAATGGAAAGGTGTGAGGATTGGATACATTAGGATGTCAGAGTTAACAGAGATATACAAACACAGGTGAAGTATATAATCACCAAAGACCTACGGAATACCAAGAGAAGACTACTCAACATTGTGTCATAACCTAAAATGGGAAAAGGATCCAAAGAAGAAAAGAGATAGGTATATGTGGAAAACAACCACATCTTGCACACCTAAAACAAGCAAAACATTGTAATCACACTTGCTGTGATAAACAATGAAAATTAAATTTAAAAAAAGAACAATATTTAGTGAGATATAAACTTAAGGGGCTTTTTCCTGGCCCATTCCATTCTAATTTGCAACCTAGAACAGGACTTCCATTGAGGCTCTGTTTCCCTAGTAACCAGATTTGGTTAATGAGAACTGCTGCCGCCTTGTGGCCGTTTCACACAACAGCAGCTCTAACTGCAGCTGTAATGGTTACTTGATAGTCAAAATAATTGCAGGCCTGTAAATGACACCTGTCCTCAAAACAATCCTTCGGTCGTAAATCGAGCAAAAATCTCAAAAGACATCCATATTTCAAAACGACAATTTCAAGAGGCATATTTTATGCACATTTTATATTCTGTCTCTTTTGTTTGTTATAGAAAAAGGCATGGAAAAACGCTCAACGTCAGGAATTAATAAAGCCATGCAAATCCAGTCTAGAAACACATTCACCTCACAGCCGTCAGAAGGATCATCAGCAAAAAAGTCTACATAGTATAAATGCTGAAGGGCTTTTAGAGAACTGTGTACCCTCTAGCTGCTGATGGGATGTAACCTGGTAACAGCCAGTACAGAGAACAAAATGGAGGTGTGTTTAAAGGTAAAACTTGAGCTACTATGTGATCTGGTAGGCCCACTGATGGGCCTATCCGCTGAGTAGACCTGAATCGAAAAGACACAGGCTGGCAATCCTTCACTGCAGCAACATGTACCATAGCCAAGAGCTGGAAGAAACCAAAATGTCCATCAACAGAAAAATGCACCAAGAAGAAGTGGTCCATGAACACAATGGAATATTAGCCATGGAAAAGCATGGAACAATGCTGTTGGCACCAGCATAGAAGGATCTAGAGATAATCACCCTACCTGAAGTAAGAAAGAAAACGAAAGACAGATATCCTATTACATCACTTATAGGTGTTACCTAAAAATTGATACCCATGAAATAATTTCCAAGAGAAGGACACTCATAGATTCAGAAAACCAATTGGAAAGGTGTAAGGAATGTATGAATTAGGATATGGGGGTTAACAGACATGTAGTAATACATATGAAATATATAATCACAAAATACCTATGGAATGCTAAAAGAGGTGTACTCAACACTCTGTAATAACCTACACGGGAAAGGATCCAAAGATGAATAGATCAATACATTGATATAATGAACCAGATTCCGTACACCTAGAAAAAACACAGTATTTTTATCCAATTTGCTGTGATAATAAATAAAAACTAAATGTAAAAAACAAACAAGAAGTAAGGAGATATAAGCTCTTGGGAGTTTGCCGTGGCACATTCTGCTCTAATTTGCAGCTTACAAACACGATTTCCAGGAACCCTCTGTTGCCCAAAAACCCAGAGTTGGAAATGTAGAAATGCTGCCGCCTTGTGGCCGTTTCCCACAAGAGCGGCTTTAAAACCACAGCTAACGGTCACTTAACATTCACAAGGACTCAGGACAGTAAAGGACAACTGCCCTCAAAAATTCACAACTGGCAAAATTTTCAAGGAGCTAGTATGAAGAGGTAAATTTTACTCATTATTTTTCTAAAAACAAGGAAAATGGATAAAAGCTCAACAACATAAATTTTTAAACTCATGCAAATCTAGCCTACAAAAAGATTTCAACTCACACACGTCAACTACCATCAGCCAAAAGTCTACAAACAATAAATGCGGAAGGGGTTTTAGAGAACTGTGTACCCTCTAGCTGCTGGTGAGATGTAAAGTGATAAGAGCCAATAGTGAGAACAGAAAGGAGCTGTGTTTAAAAGTAAAAATTGAGCCAGCATTCCATTCAGCAGGCCCACCACTGAGCCTCTCACCTGAAAATACCAGAGTCGAGAAGGCACAGGCTGCAACAGCTTCACTGCAGGATTTTTCACAATAGCCAAGACACGGAAGCAACCAAAATGTCCATCAATGGATGAATGGATAAAGAAGAAGTGGTCCATGTACATAATGGAATATTAGCCATGCAAAACAGTGAAACACTGCTCGTTGAGGCACCATTTATGAGCCTAGATATAATCTCAGAACATGACGTAAGTCAGAAAGAAAAAGACATATAGTATGATATCACTTATAGGTGTTATCTAACAACTGACAAATATGATAGCATTTTCACAGAGAAAGAAACTCACAGACTTAGAGAACAAACTATTCTTATGTAAATGGAAAGGTGGGTGGTATGGAAAATTAAGATTAGGGTTACCATATGTGTACAAATACCTACTAAATACATTTATCAAACAGACCGACCATATAGCAAGGGAGGTCAATGGAGCACTCTGCAATAATTTACATGGGAAGAGTACCTGCACATGAATATATTACGTATGTGTGTGTGTGTGTGTGTGTGTGTGTGTATATGTGTGTGTGTAATGTACAAATGAACCAGATTGTATACACGTAGGACAAACAATATTCTAAACATTACCTCGATTTAAAAAGACTAAAAAATCGAAAAAGAAATAATGGAATATTAACTTATGGGTTTTTTTCCTAGCACATTCCATTCTAATTTACAACCTGGGAACACAACTTCCAGAAATGTTGTGCTGCCCTAGAAACCAGTCTTGGGAACGGAGAAATGCTGCCGCCTTGTGGCCGTTTCCCCCAACAGCACCTTTAAAGCCAGTAGTAGTGGTCACTAAATATTCACACTCATTACAAGCCTGTAAATGTCACCTGTTGTCAAAAAAATCCTGGGGTCAAAAATCGACGAAAAATTCAAAACAGGGCAGCCTTCCCAGAAGACCACTTCAAGTGGTTTATTGTACTCACAGTTTTTTTCTGTTTTTGTGTAACAGAAAGAAAACAAAGCATGGAAAAATGCTGAACATTAGGAATTATTAAAGACATGCAAATCCAAATTACAAAAACCTATCAGCTCACACCAGTCATAATGGCCATCAGCAAAAATTCTGCAAACAATAAATGCTGAAGGGGTTGTGGAGAAATGCGCACCCTCGTTTCTAAGTGGGACATGGTAAGAACCAGTAATGAAAACACAAAGGAGGTGCCTTGATAAGGTAAATATTGAGCTACCATTCAATCAAGCATACCCACTGCTGGGCCTATCACCTGAGAGGATGAGAATCCAAAAGACACAGGGTGGCCATCCTGCACTCCAGCAATATTTACCACAGCCAACACTTGGAAGCAACAAAAATGTCTGTCAACAGAGGAAGGCACAAAGAAGAAGTGGTCCATGTACACAATGGAATATTACCCAATAAAAAAATATATATACTTTCAATTTAGAAACCAAACGTAAGTAAGGAGACATCAGCTTTTGGGGGTTTGTCCGGGCACATTCCTCTCTAATATATAACGGAGGAACACCACTGGCAG
Organism: Leucopleurus acutus; assembly: GCF_964270905.1. NCBI lineage: Eukaryota > Metazoa > Chordata > Mammalia > Artiodactyla > Delphinidae > Leucopleurus > Leucopleurus acutus. The sequence goes on along the minus strand of NW_028138809.1, from coordinate 31,663 downwards.
GAAGGACTCCTTCCGTAATTCCCAGAATGGGGAAAGGAGAAATGCTGCCGCCCAATGGCCGATACCTGCAGCAGCAGCTTTAAAACCTGTGCTCATGGTCACTTCATATGCACAAGTACTGGAGGGCTGTAAATGAAACCTGCCCTCAAAATGTCTTCAGGGAGGTAATGGCCAAAATATTTCAAAATGTGACACATACTTCAAGAAAACCATTTGAAGAGGTAAGCGCTACTCACAGCTTGAAAAAAAAGAGGACATGCCTGAAAGTTCAATTTCAAGGGATTATGAGATGCATGCAAATCCAACCTCAAAGAGGTGTCAGCTCACACCTGTCAGAATAAACATCAGCAGAAAAACTACAAACAATAAATGCTGAAAGGGTTGTGGACAAGGGCATACCCTCAAATTTAAGTGGAACATAACCTGGTAAGAGCCACTAATGAGAACAGAATGGAGACGCCTTTACAAGGTAAACATTTTGCTACCATATGATCCAACAGGCCCTCTCCTGGGCCTATAACCGAAGAAGACATAGTTGAAAGACACAGGCAGGCAAATGTGCATTTCAGCAGTGTTACAATAACCAAGACATGGAAGCAACCCAAAAGTCCATCAACAGGTGAGTGGACAAAGAAAAACTGGTCCACGTACAGATGGAATATTAGCCAAGGAAAACAATGACACAATGCCATTTGCATCACCGTAGATGAGTCTAGAAGTAATCACGCAACTTGTAGTAAGTCAGAAAGCGAAAGACACGTATCCTGTGATATCACTTATAGGTGTTACCTAAAAATTGATACCAGTGAGGATATTTCCACAGAGAAAGGCAATCACAGATTCATTAAACAAACTTATGGTTCACCAATGGAAAGGTGTGAGGATTGGATACATTAGGATGTCAGAGTTAACAGAGATATACAAACACAGGTGAAGTATATAATCACCAAAGACCTACGGAATACCAAGAGAAGACTACTCAACATTGTGTCATAACCTAAAATGGGAAAAGGATCCAAAGAAGAAAAGAGATAGGTATATGTGGAAAACAACCACATCTTGCACACCTAAAACAAGCAAAACATTGTAATCACACTTGCTGTGATAAACAATGAAAATTAAATTTAAAAAAAGAACAATATTTAGTGAGATATAAACTTAAGGGGCTTTTTCCTGGCCCATTCCATTCTAATTTGCAACCTAGAACAGGACTTCCATTGAGGCTCTGTTTCCCTAGTAACCAGATTTGGTTAATGAGAACTGCTGCCGCCTTGTGGCCGTTTCACACAACAGCAGCTCTAACTGCAGCTGTAATGGTTACTTGATAGTCAAAATAATTGCAGGCCTGTAAATGACACCTGTCCTCAAAACAATCCTTCGGTCGTAAATCGAGCAAAAATCTCAAAAGACATCCATATTTCTAAACGACAATTTCAAGAGGCATATTTTATGCACATTTTATATTCTGTCTCTTTTGTTTGTTATAGAAAAAGGCATGGAAAAACGCTCAACGTCAGGAATTAATAAAGCCATGCAAATCCAGTCTAGAAACACATTCACCTCACAGCCGTCAGAAGGATCATCAGCAAAAAAGTCTACATAGTATAAATGCTGAAGGGCTTTTAGAGAACTGTGTACCCTCTAGCTGCTGATGGGATGTAACCTGGTAACAGCCAGTACAGAGAACAAAATGGAGGTGTGTTTAAAGGTAAAACTTGAGCTACTATGTGATCTGGTAGGCCCACTGATGGGCCTATCCGCTGAGTAGACCTGAATCGAAAAGACACAGGCTGGCAATCCTTCACTGCAGCAACATGTACCATAGCCAAGAGCTGGAAGAAACCAAAATGTCCATCAACAGAAAAATGCACCAAGAAGAAGTGGTCCATGAACACAATGGAATATTAGCCATGGAAAAGCATGGAACAATGCTGTTGGCACCAGCATAGAAGGATCTAGAGATAATCACCCTACCTGAAGTAAGAAAGAAAACGAAAGACAGATATCCTATTACATCACTTATAGGTGTTACCTAAAAATTGATACCCATGAAATAATTTCCAAGAGAAGGACACTCATAGATTCAGAAAACCAATTGGAAAGGTGTAAGGAATGTATGAATTAGGATATGGGGGTTAACAGACATGTAGTAATACATATGAAATATATAATCACAAAATACCTATGGAATGCTAAAAGAGGTGTACTCAACACTCTGTAATAACCTACACGGGAAAGGATCCAAAGATGAATAGATCAATACATTGATATAATGAACCAGATTCCGTACACCTAGAAAAAACACAGTATTTTTATCCAATTTGCTGTGATAATAAATAAAAACTAAATGTAAAAAACAAACAAGAAGTAAGGAGATATAAGCTCTTGGGAGTTTGCCGTGGCACATTCTGCTCTAATTTGCAGCTTACAAACACGATTTCCAGGAACCCTCTGTTGCCCAAAAACCCAGAGTTGGAAATGTAGAAATGCTGCCGCCTTGTGGCCGTTTCCCACAAGAGCGGCTTTAAAACCACAGCTAACGGTCACTTAACATTCACAAGGACTCAGGACAGTAAAGGACAACTGCCCTCAAAAATTCACAACTGGCAAAATTTTCAAGGAGCTAGTATGAAGAGGTAAATTTTACTCATTATTTTTCTAAAAACAAGGAAAATGGATAAAAGCTCAACAACATAAATTTTTAAACTCATGCAAATCTAGCCTACAAAAAGATTTCAACTCACACACGTCAACTACCATCAGCCAAAAGTCTACAAACAATAAATGCGGAAGGGGTTTTAGAGAACTGTGTACCCTCTAGCTGCTGGTGAGATGTAAAGTGATAAGAGCCAATAGTGAGAACAGAAAGGAGCTGTGTTTAAAAGTAAAAATTGAGCCAGCATTCCATTCAGCAGGCCCACCGCTGAGCCTCTCACCTGAAAATACCAGAGTCGAGAAGGCACAGGCTGCAACAGCTTCACTGCAGGATTTTTCACAATAGCCAAGACAGGGAAGCAACCAAAATGTCCATCAATGGATGAATGGATAAAGAAGAAGTGGTCCATGTACATAATGGAATATTAGCCATGCAAAACAGTGAAACACTGCTCGTTGAGGCACCATTTATGAGCCTAGATATAATCTCAGAACATGACGTAAGTCAGAAAGAAAAAGACATATAGTATGATATCACTTATAGGTGTTATCTAACAACTGACAAATATGATAGCATTTTCACAGAGAAAGAAACTCACAGACTTAGAGAACAAACTATTCTTATGTAAATGGAAAGGTGGGTGGTATGGAAAATTAAGATTAGGGTTACCATATGTGTACAAATACCTACTAAATACATTTATCAAACAGACCGACCATATAGCAAGGGAGGTCAATGGAGCACTCTGCAATAATTTACATGGGAAGAGTACCTGCACATGAATATATTACGTATGTGTGTGTGTGTGTGTGTGTGTGTGTGTGTATATGTGTGTGTGTAATGTACAAATGAACCAGATTGTATACACGTAGGACAAACAATATTCTAAACATTACCTCGATTTAAAAAGACTAAAAAATCGAAAAAGAAATAATGGAATATTAACTTATGGGTTTTTTTCCTAGCACATTCCATTCTAATTTACAACCTGGGAACACAACTTCCAGAAATGTTGTGCTGCCCTAGAAACCAGTCTTGGGAACGGAGAAATGCTGCCGCCTTGTGGCCGTTTCCCCCAACAGCACCTTTAAAGCCAGTAGTAGTGGTCACTAAATATTCACACTCATTACAAGCCTGTAAATGTCACCTGTTGTCAAAAAAATCCTGGGGTCAAAAATCGACGAAAAATTCAAAACAGGGCAGCCTTCCCAGAAGACCACTTCAAGTGGTTTATTGTACTCACAGTTTTTTTCTGTTTTTGTGTAACAGAAAGAAAACAAAGCATGGAAAAATGCTGAACATTAGGAATTATTAAAGACATGCAAATCCAAATTACAAAAACCTATCAGCTCACACCAGTCATAATGGCCATCAGCAAAAATTCTGCAAACAATAAATGCTGAAGGGGTTGTGGAGAAATGCGCACCCTCGTTTCTAAGTGGGACATGGTAAGAACCAGTAATGAAAACACAAAGGAGGTGCCTTGATAAGGTAAATATTGAGCTACCATTCAATCAAGCATACCCACTGCTGGGCCTATCACCTGAGAGGATGAGAATCCAAAAGACACAGGGTGGCCATCCTGCACTCCAGCAATATTTACCACAGCCAACACTTGGAAGCAACAAAAATGTCTGTCAACAGAGGAAGGCACAAAGAAGAAGTGGTCCATGTACACAATGGAATATTACCCAATAAAAAAATATATATACTTTCAATTTAGAAACCAAACGTAAGTAAGGAGACATCAGCTTTTGGGGGTTTGTCCGGGCACATTCCTCTCTAATATATAACGGAGGAACACCACTGGCAGGAAGGACTCCTTCCGTAATTCCCAGAATGGGGAAAGGAGAAATGCTGCCGCCCAATGGCCGATACCTGCAGCAGCAGCTTTAAAACCTGTGCTCATGGTCACTTCATATGCACAAGTACTGGAGGGCTGTAAATGAAACCTGCCCTCAAAATGTCTTCAGGGAGGTAATGGCCAAAATATTTCAAAATGTGACACATACTTCAAGAAAACCATTTGAAGAGGTAAGCGCTACTCACAGCTTGAAAAAAAAGAGGACATGCCTGAAAGTTCAATTTCAAGGGATTATGAGATGCATGCAAATCCAACCTCAAAGAGGTGTCAGCTCACACCTGTCAGAATAAACATCAGCAGAAAAACTACAAACAATAAATGCTGAAAGGGTTGTGGACAAGGGCATACCCTCAAATTTAAGTGGAACATAACCTGGTAAGAGCCACTAATGAGAACAGAATGGAGACGCCTTTACAAGGTAAACATTTTGCTACCATATGATCCAACAGGCCCTCTCCTGGGCCTATAACCGAAGAAGACATAGTTGAAAGACACAGGCAGGCAAATGTGCATTTCAGCAGTGTTACAATAACCAAGACATGGAAGCAACCCAAAAGTCCATCAACAGGTGAGTGGACAAAGAAAAACTGGTCCACGTACAGATGGAATATTAGCCAAGGAAAACAATGACACAATGCCATTTGCATCACCGTAGATGAGTCTAGAAGTAATCACGCAACTTGTAGTAAGTCAGAAAGCGAAAGACACGTATCCTGTGATATCACTTATAGGTGTTACCTAAAAATTGATACCAGTGAGGATATTTCCACAGAGAAAGGCAATCACAGATTCATTAAACAAACTTATGGTTCACCAATGGAAAGGTGTGAGGATTGGATACATTAGGATGTCAGAGTTAACAGAGATATACAAACACAGGTGAAGTATATAATCACCAAAGACCTACGGAATACCAAGAGAAGACTACTCAACATTGTGTCATAACCTAAAATGGGAAAAGGATCCAAAGAAGAAAAGAGATAGGTATATGTGGAAAACAACCACATCTTGCACACCTAAAACAAGCAAAACATTGTAATCACACTTGCTGTGATAAACAATGAAAATTAAATTTAAAAAAAGAACAATATTTAGTGAGATATAAACTTAAGGGGCTTTTTCCTGGCCCATTCCATTCTAATTTGCAACCTAGAACAGGACTTCCATTGAGGCTCTGTTTCCCTAGTAACCAGATTTGGTTAATGAGAACTGCTGCCGCCTTGTGGCCGTTTCACACAACAGCAGCTCTAACTGCAGCTGTAATGGTTACTTGATAGTCAAAATAATTGCAGGCCTGTAAATGACACCTGTCCTCAAAACAATCCTTCGGTCGTAAATCGAGCAAAAATCTCAAAAGACATCCATATTTCTAAACGACAATTTCAAGAGGCATATTTTATGCACATTTTATATTCTGTCTCTTTTGTTTGTTATAGAAAAAGGCATGGAAAAACGCTCAACGTCAGGAATTAATAAAGCCATGCAAATCCAGTCTAGAAACACATTCACCTCACAGCCGTCAGAAGGATCATCAGCAAAAAAGTCTACATAGTATAAATGCTGAAGGGCTTTTAGAGAACTGTGTACCCTCTAGCTGCTGATGGGATGTAACCTGGTAACAGCCAGTACAGAGAACAAAATGGAGGTGTGTTTAAAGGTAAAACTTGAGCTACTATGTGATCTGGTAGGCCCACTGATGGGCCTATCCGCTGAGTAGACCTGAATCGAAAAGACACAGGCTGGCAATCCTTCACTGCAGCAACATGTACCATAGCCAAGAGCTGGAAGAAACCAAAATGTCCATCAACAGAAAAATGCACCAAGAAGAAGTGGTCCATGAACACAATGGAATATTAGCCATGGAAAAGCATGGAACAATGCTGTTGGCACCAGCATAGAAGGATCTAGAGATAATCACCCTACCTGAAGTAAGAAAGAAAACGAAAGACAGATATCCTATTACATCACTTATAGGTGTTACCTAAAAATTGATACCCATGAAATAATTTCCAAGAGAAGGACACTCATAGATTCAGAAAACCAATTGGAAAGGTGTAAGGAATGTATGAATTAGGATATGGGGGTTAACAGACATGTAGTAATACATATGAAATATATAATCACAAAATACCTATGGAATGCTAAAAGAGGTGTACTCAACACTCTGTAATAACCTACACGGGAAAGGATCCAAAGATGAATAGATCAATACATTGATATAATGAACCAGATTCCGTACACCTAGAAAAAACACAGTATTTTTATCCAATTTGCTGTGATAATAAATAAAAACTAAATGTAAAAAACAAACAAGAAGTAAGGAGATATAAGCTCTTGGGAGTTTGCCGTGGCACATTCTGCTCTAATTTGCAGCTTACAAACACGATTTCCAGGAACCCTCTGTTGCCCAAAAACCCAGAGTTGGAAATGTAGAAATGCTGCCGCCTTGTGGCCGTTTCCCACAAGAGCGGCTTTAAAACCACAGCTAACGGTCACTTAACATTCACAAGGACTCAGGACAGTAAAGGACAACTGCCCTCAAAAATTCACAACTGGCAAAATTTTCAAGGAGCTAGTATGAAGAGGTAAATTTTACTCATTATTTTTCTAAAAACAAGGAAAATGGATAAAAGCTCAACAACATAAATTTTTAAACTCATGCAAATCTAGCCTACAAAAAGATTTCAACTCACACACGTCAACTACCATCAGCCAAAAGTCTACAAACAATAAATGCGGAAGGGGTTTTAGAGAACTGTGTACCCTCTAGCTGCTGGTGAGATGTAAAGTGATAAGAGCCAATAGTGAGAACAGAAAGGAGCTGTGTTTAAAAGTAAAAATTGAGCCAGCATTCCATTCAGCAGGCCCACCGCTGAGCCTCTCACCTGAAAATACCAGAGTCGAGAAGGCACAGGCTGCAACAGCTTCACTGCAGGATTTTTCACAATAGCCAAGACAGGGAAGCAACCAAAATGTCCATCAATGGATGAATGGATAAAGAAGAAGTGGTCCATGTACATAATGGAATATTAGCCATGCAAAACAGTGAAACACTGCTCGTTGAGGCACCATTTATGAGCCTAGATATAATCTCAGAACATGACGTAAGTCAGAAAGAAAAAGACATATAGTATGATATCACTTATAGGTGTTATCTAACAACTGACAAATATGATAGCATTTTCACAGAGAAAGAAACTCACAGACTTAGAGAACAAACTATTCTTATGTAAATGGAAAGGTGGGTGGTATGGAAAATTAAGATTAGGGTTACCATATGTGTACAAATACCTACTAAATACATTTATCAAACAGACCGACCATATAGCAAGGGAGGTCAATGGAGCACTCTGCAATAATTTACATGGGAAGAGTACCTGCACATGAATATATTACGTATGTGTGTGTGTGTGTGTGTGTGTGTGTGTGTGTATATGTGTGTGTGTAATGTACAAATGAACCAGATTGTATACACGTAGGACAAACAATATTCTAAACATTACCTCGATTTAAAAAGACTAAAAAATCGAAAAAGAAATAATGGAATATTAACTTATGGGTTTTTTTCCTAGCACATTCCATTCTAATTTACAACCTGGGAACACAACTTCCAGAAATGTTGTGCTGCCCTAGAAACCAGTCTTGGGAACGGAGAAATGCTGCCGCCTTGTGGCCGTTTCCCCCAACAGCACCTTTAAAGCCAGTAGTAGTGGTCACTAAATATTCACACTCATTACAAGCCTGTAAATGTCACCTGTTGTCAAAAAAATCCTGGGGTCAAAAATCGACGAAAAATTCAAAACAGGGCAGCCTTCCCAGAAGACCACTTCAAGTGGTTTATTGTACTCACAGTTTTTTTCTGTTTTTGTGTAACAGAAAGAAAACAAAGCATGGAAAAATGCTGAACATTAGGAATTATTAAAGACATGCAAATCCAAATTACAAAAACCTATCAGCTCACACCAGTCATAATGGCCATCAGCAAAAATTCTGCAAACAATAAATGCTGAAGGGGTTGTGGAGAAATGCGCACCCTCGTTTCTAAGTGGGACATGGTAAGAACCAGTAATGAAAACACAAAGGAGGTGCCTTGATAAGGTAAATATTGAGCTACCATTCAATCAAGCATACCCACTGCTGGGCCTATCACCTGAGAGGATGAGAATCCAAAAGACACAGGGTGGCCATCCTGCACTCCAGCAATATTTACCACAGCCAACACTTGGAAGCAACAAAAATGTCTGTCAACAGAGGAAGGCACAAAGAAGAAGTGGTCCATGTACACAATGGAATATTACCCAATAAAAAAATATATATACTTTCAATTTAGAAACCAAACGTAAGTAAGGAGACATCAGCTTTTGGGGGTTTGTCCGGGCACATTCCTCTCTAATATATAACGGAGGAACACCACTGGCAGGAAGGACTCCTTCCGTAATTCCCAGAATGGGGAAAGGAGAAATGCTGCCGCCCAATGGCCGATACCTGCAGCAGCAGCTTTAAAACCTGTGCTCATGGTCACTTCATATGCACAAGTACTGGAGGGCTGTAAATGAAACCTGCCCTCAAAATGTCTTCAGGGAGGTAATGGCCAAAATATTTCAAAATGTGACACATACTTCAAGAAAACCATTTGAAGAGGTAAGCGCTACTCACAGCTTGAAAAAAAAGAGGACATGCCTGAAAGTTCAATTTCAAGGGATTATGAGATGCATGCAAATCCAACCTCAAAGAGGTGTCAGCTCACACCTGTCAGAATAAACATCAGCAGAAAAACTACAAACAATAAATGCTGAAAGGGTTGTGGACAAGGGCATACCCTCAAATTTAAGTGGAACATAACCTGGTAAGAGCCACTAATGAGAACAGAATGGAGACGCCTTTACAAGGTAAACATTTTGCTACCATATGATCCAACAGGCCCTCTCCTGGGCCTATAACCGAAGAAGACATAGTTGAAAGACACAGGCAGGCAAATGTGCATTTCAGCAGTGTTACAATAACCAAGACATGGAAGCAACCCAAAAGTCCATCAACAGGTGAGTGGACAAAGAAAAACTGGTCCACGTACAGATGGAATATTAGCCAAGGAAAACAATGACACAATGCCATTTGCATCACCGTAGATGAGTCTAGAAGTAATCACGCAACTTGTAGTAAGTCAGAAAGCGAAAGACACGTATCCTGTGATATCATTTATAGGTGTTACCTAAAAATTGATACCAGTGAGGATATTTCCACAGAGAAAGGCAATCACAGATTCATTAAACAAACTTATGGTTCACCAATGGAAAGGTGTGAGGATTGGATACATTAGGATGTCAGAGTTAACAGAGATATACAAACACAGGTGAAGTATATAATCACCAAAGACCTACGGAATACCAAGAGAAGACTACTCAACATTGTGTCATAACCTAAAATGGGAAAAGGATCCAAAGAAGAAAAGAGATAGGTATATGTGGAAAACAACCACATCTTGCACACCTAAAACAAGCAAAACATTGTAATCACACTTGCTGTGATAAACAATGAAAATTAAATTTAAAAAAAGAACAATATTTAGTGAGATATAAACTTAAGGGGCTTTTTCCTGGCCCATTCCATTCTAATTTGCAACCTAGAACAGGACTTCCATTGAGGCTCTGTTTCCCTAGTAACCAGATTTGGTTAATGAGAACTGCTGCCGCCTTGTGGCCGTTTCACACAACAGCAGCTCTAACTGCAGCTGTAATGGTTACTTGATAGTCAAAATAATTGCAGGCCTGTAAATGACACCTGTCCTCAAAACAATCCTTCGGTCGTAAATCGAGCAAAAATCTCAAAAGACATCCATATTTCAAAACGACAATTTCAAGAGGCATATTTTATGCACATTTTATATTCTGTCTCTTTTGTTTGTTATAGAAAAAGGCATGGAAAAACGCTCAACGTCAGGAATTAATAAAGCCATGCAAATCCAGTCTAGAAACACATTCACCTCACAGCCGTCAGAAGGATCATCAGCAAAAAAGTCTACATAGTATAAATGCTGAAGGGCTTTTAGAGAACTGTGTACCCTCTAGCTGCTGATGGGATGTAACCTGGTAACAGCCAGTACAGAGAACAAAATGGAGGTGTGTTTAAAGGTAAAACTTGAGCTACTATGTGATCTGGTAGGCCCACTGATGGGCCTATCCGCTGAGTAGACCTGAATCGAAAAGACACAGGCTGGCAATCCTTCACTGCAGCAACATGTACCATAGCCAAGAGCTGGAAGAAACCAAAATGTCCATCAACAGAAAAATGCACCAAGAAGAAGTGGTCCATGAACACAATGGAATATTAGCCATGGAAAAGCATGGAACAATGCTGTTGGCACCAGCATAGAAGGATCTAGAGATAATCACCCTACCTGAAGTAAGAAAGAAAACGAAAGACAGATATCCTATTACATCACTTATAGGTGTTACCTAAAAATTGATACCCATGAAATAATTTCCAAGAGAAGGACACTCATAGATTCAGAAAACCAATTGGAAAGGTGTAAGGAATGTATGAATTAGGATATGGGGGTTAACAGACATGTAGTAATACATATGAAATATATAATCACAAAATACCTATGGAATGCTAAAAGAGGTGTACTCAACACTCTGTAATAACCTACACGGGAAAGGATCCAAAGATGAATAGATCAATACATTGATATAATGAACCAGATTCCGTACACCTAGAAAAAACACAGTATTTTTATCCAATTTGCTGTGATAATAAATAAAAACTAAATGTAAAAAACAAACAAGAAGTAAGGAGATATAAGCTCTTGGGAGTTTGCCGTGGCACATTCTGCTCTAATTTGCAGCTTACAAACACGATTTCCAGGAACCCTCTGTTGCCCAAAAACCCAGAGTTGGAAATGTAGAAATGCTGCCGCCTTGTGGCCGTTTCCCACAAGAGCGGCTTTAAAACCACAGCTAACGGTCACTTAACATTCACAAGGACTCAGGACAGTAAAGGACAACTGCCCTCAAAAATTCACAACTGGCAAAATTTTCAAGGAGCTAGTATGAAGAGGTAAATTTTACTCATTATTTTTCTAAAAACAAGGAAAATGGATAAAAGCTCAACAACATAAATTTTTAAACTCATGCAAATCTAGCCTACAAAAAGATTTCAACTCACACACGTCAACTACCATCAGCCAAAAGTCTACAAACAATAAATGCGGAAGGGGTTTTAGAGAACTGTGTACCCTCTAGCTGCTGGTGAGATGTAAAGTGATAAGAGCCAATAGTGAGAACAGAAAGGAGCTGTGTTTAAAAGTAAAAATTGAGCCAGCATTCCATTCAGCAGGCCCACCACTGAGCCTCTCACCTGAAAATACCAGAGTCGAGAAGGCACAGGCTGCAACAGCTTCACTGCAGGATTTTTCACAATAGCCAAGACACGGAAGCAACCAAAATGTCCATCAATGGATGAATGGATAAAGAAGAAGTGGTCCATGTACATAATGGAATATTAGCCATGCAAAACAGTGAAACACTGCTCGTTGAGGCACCATTTATGAGCCTAGATATAATCTCAGAACATGACGTAAGTCAGAAAGAAAAAGACATATAGTATGATATCACTTATAGGTGTTATCTAACAACTGACAAATATGATAGCATTTTCACAGAGAAAGAAACTCACAGACTTAGAGAACAAACTATTCTTATGTAAATGGAAAGGTGGGTGGTATGGAAAATTAAGATTAGGGTTACCATATGTGTACAAATACCTACTAAATACATTTATCAAACAGACCGACCATATAGCAAGGGAGGTCAATGGAGCACTCTGCAATAATTTACATGGGAAGAGTACCTGCACATGAATATATTACGTATGTGTGTGTGTGTGTGTGTGTGTGTGTGTATATGTGTGTGTGTAATGTACAAATGAACCAGATTGTATACACGTAGGACAAACAATATTCTAAACATTACCTCGATTTAAAAAGACTAAAAAATCGAAAAAGAAATAATGGAATATTAACTTATGGGTTTTTTTCCTAGCACATTCCATTCTAATTTACAACCTGGGAACACAACTTCCAGAAATGTTGTGCTGCCCTAGAAACCAGTCTTGGGAACGGAGAAATGCTGCCGCCTTGTGGCCGTTTCCCCCAACAGCACCTTTAAAGCCAGTAGTAGTGGTCACTAAATATTCACACTCATTACAAGCCTGTAAATGTCACCTGTTGTCAAAAAAATCCTGGGGTCAAAAATCGACGAAAAATTCAAAACAGGGCAGCCTTCCCAGAAGACCACTTCAAGTGGTTTATTGTACTCACAGTTTTTTTCTGTTTTTGTGTAACAGAAAGAAAACAAAGCATGGAAAAATGCTGAACATTAGGAATTATTAAAGACATGCAAATCCAAATTACAAAAACCTATCAGCTCACACCAGTCATAATGGCCATCAGCAAAAATTCTGCAAACAATAAATGCTGAAGGGGTTGTGGAGAAATGCGCACCCTCGTTTCTAAGTGGGACATGGTAAGAACCAGTAATGAAAACACAAAGGAGGTGCCTTGATAAGGTAAATATTGAGCTACCATTCAATCAAGCATACCCACTGCTGGGCCTATCACCTGAGAGGATGAGAATCCAAAAGACACAGGGTGGCCATCCTGCACTCCAGCAATATTTACCACAGCCAACACTTGGAAGCAACAAAAATGTCTGTCAACAGAGGAAGGCACAAAGAAGAAGTGGTCCATGTACACAATGGAATATTACCCAATAAAAAAATATATATACTTTCAATTTAGAAACCAAACGTAAGTAAGGAGACATCAGCTTTTGGGGGTTTGTCCGGGCACATTCCTCTCTAATATATAACGGAGGAACACCACTGGCAGGAAGGACTCCTTCCGTAATTCCCAGAATGGGGAAAGGAGAAATGCTGCTGCCCAATGGCCGATACCTGCAGCAGCAGCTTTAAAACCTGTGCTCATGGTCACTTCATATGCACAAGTACTGGAGGGCTGTAAATGAAACCTGCCCTCAAAATGTCTTCAGGGAGGTAATGGCCAAAATATTTCAAAATGTGACACATACTTCAAGAAAACCATTTGAAGAGGTAAGCGCTACTCACAGCTTGAAAAAAAAGAGGACATGCCTGAAAGTTCAATTTCAAGGGATTATGAGATGCATGCAAATCCAACCTCAAAGAGGTGTCAGCTCACACCTGTCAGAATAAACATCAGCAGAAAAACTACAAACAATAAATGCTGAAAGGGTTGTGGACAAGGGCATACCCTCAAATTTAAGTGGAACATAACCTGGTAAGAGCCACTAATGAGAACAGAATGGAGACGCCTTTACAAGGTAAACATTTTGCTACCATATGATCCAACAGGCCCTCTCCTGGGCCTATAACCGAAGAAGACATAGTTGAAAGACACAGGCAGGCAAATGTGCATTTCAGCAGTGTTACAATAACCAAGACATGGAAGCAACCCAAAAGTCCATCAACAGGTGAGTGGACAAAGAAAAACTGGTCCACGTACAGATGGAATATTAGCCAAGGAAAACAATGACACAATGCCATTTGCATCACCGTAGATGAGTCTAGAAGTAATCACGCAACTTGTAGTAAGTCAGAAAGCGAAAGACACGTATCCTGTGATATCACTTATAGGTGTTACCTAAAAATTGATACCAGTGAGGATATTTCCACAGAGAAAGGCAATCACAGATTCATTAAACAAACTTATGGTTCACCAATGGAAAGGTGTGAGGATTGGATACATTAGGATGTCAGAGTTAACAGAGATATACAAACACAGGTGAAGTATATAATCACCAAAGACCTACGGAATACCAAGAGAAGACTACTCAACATTGTGTCATAACCTAAAATGGGAAAAGGATCCAAAGAAGAAAAGAGATAGGTATATGTGGAAAACAACCACATCTTGCACACCTAAAACAAGCAAAACATTGTAATCACACTTGCTGTGATAAACAATGAAAATTAAATTTAAAAAAAGAACAATATTTAGTGAGATATAAACTTAAGGGGCTTTTTCCTGGCCCATTCCATTCTAATTTGCAACCTAGAACAGGACTTCCATTGAGGCTCTGTTTCCCTAGTAACCAGATTTGGTTAATGAGAACTGCTGCCGCCTTGTGGCCGTTTCACACAACAGCAGCTCTAACTGCAGCTGTAATGGTTACTTGATAGTCAAAATAATTGCAGGCCTGTAAATGACACCTGTCCTCAAAACAATCCTTCGGTCGTAAATCGAGCAAAAATCTCAAAAGACATCCATATTTCTAAACGACAATTTCAAGAGGCATATTTTATGCACATTTTATATTCTGTCTCTTTTGTTTGTTATAGAAAAAGGCATGGAAAAACGCTCAACGTCAGGAATTAATAAAGCCATGCAAATCCAGTCTAGAAACACATTCACCTCACAGCCGTCAGAAGGATCATCAGCAAAAAAGTCTACATAGTATAAATGCTGAAGGGCTTTTAGAGAACTGTGTACCCTCTAGCTGCTGATGGGATGTAACCTGGTAACAGCCAGTACAGAGAACAAAATGGAGGTGTGTTTAAAGGTAAAACTTGAGCTACTATGTGATCTGGTAGGCCCACTGATGGGCCTATCCGCTGAGTAGACCTGAATCGAAAAGACACAGGCTGGCAATCCTTCACTGCAGCAACATGTACCATAGCCAAGAGCTGGAAGAAACCAAAATGTCCATCAACAGAAAAATGCACCAAGAAGAAGTGGTCCATGAACACAATGGAATATTAGCCATGGAAAAGCATGGAACAATGCTGTTGGCACCAGCATAGAAGGATCTAGAGATAATCACCCTACCTGAAGTAAGAAAGAAAACGAAAGACAGATATCCTATTACATCACTTATAGGTGTTACCTAAAAATTGATACCCATGAAATAATTTCCAAGAGAAGGACACTCATAGATTCAGAAAACCAATTGGAAAGGTGTAAGGAATGTATGAATTAGGATATGGGGGTTAACAGACATGTAGTAATACATATGAAATATATAATCACAAAATACCTATGGAATGCTAAAAGAGGTGTACTCAACACTCTGTAATAACCTACACGGGAAAGGATCCAAAGATGAATAGATCAATACATTGATATAATGAACCAGATTCCGTACACCTAGAAAAAACACAGTATTTTTATCCAATTTGCTGTGATAATAAATAAAAACTAAATGTAAAAAACAAACAAGAAGTAAGGAGATATAAGCTCTTGGGAGTTTGCCGTGGCACATTCTGCTCTAATTTGCAGCTTACAAACACGATTTCCAGGAACCCTCTGTTGCCCAAAAACCCAGAGTTGGAAATGTAGAAATGCTGCCGCCTTGTGGCCGTTTCCCACAAGAGCGGCTTTAAAACCACAGCTAACGGTCACTTAACATTCACAAGGACTCAGGACAGTAAAGGACAACTGCCCTCAAAAATTCACAACTGGCAAAATTTTCAAGGAGCTAGTATGAAGAGGTAAATTTTACTCATTATTTTTCTAAAAACAAGGAAAATGGATAAAAGCTCAACAACATAAATTTTTAAACTCATGCAAATCTAGCCTACAAAAAGATTTCAACTCACACACGTCAACTACCATCAGCCAAAAGTCTACAAACAATAAATGCGGAAGGGGTTTTAGAGAACTGTGTACCCTCTAGCTGCTGGTGAGATGTAAAGTGATAAGAGCCAATAGTGAGAACAGAAAGGAGCTGTGTTTAAAAGTAAAAATTGAGCCAGCATTCCATTCAGCAGGCCCACCGCTGAGCCTCTCACCTGAAAATACCAGAGTCGAGAAGGCACAGGCTGCAACAGCTTCACTGCAGGATTTTTCACAATAGCCAAGACAGGGAAGCAACCAAAATGTCCATCAATGGATGAATGGATAAAGAAGAAGTGGTCCATGTACATAATGGAATATTAGCCATGCAAAACAGTGAAACACTGCTCGTTGAGGCACCATTTATGAGCCTAGATATAATCTCAGAACATGACGTAAGTCAGAAAGAAAAAGACATATAGTATGATATCACTTATAGGTGTTATCTAACAACTGACAAATATGATAGCATTTTCACAGAGAAAGAAACTCACAGACTTAGAGAACAAACTATTCTTATGTAAATGGAAAGGTGGGTGGTATGGAAAATTAAGATTAGGGTTACCATATGTGTACAAATACCTACTAAATACATTTATCAAACAGACCGACCATATAGCAAGGGAGGTCAATGGAGCACTCTGCAATAATTTACATGGGAAGAGTACCTGCACATGAATATATTACGTATGTGTGTGTGTGTGTGTGTGTGTGTGTGTATATGTGTGTGTGTAATGTACAAATGAACCAGATTGTATACACGTAGGACAAACAATATTCTAAACATTACCTCGATTTAAAAAGACTAAAAAATCGAAAAAGAAATAATGGAATATTAACTTATGGGTTTTTTTCCTAGCACATTCCATTCTAATTTACAACCTGGGAACACAACTTCCAGAAATGTTGTGCTGCCCTAGAAACCAGTCTTGGGAACGGAGAAATGCTGCCGCCTTGTGGCCGTTTCCCCCAACAGCACCTTTAAAGCCAGTAGTAGTGGTCACTAAATATTCACACTCATTACAAGCCTGTAAATGTCACCTGTTGTCAAAAAAATCCTGGGGTCAAAAATCGACGAAAAATTCAAAACAGGGCAGCCTTCCCAGAAGACCACTTCAAGTGGTTTATTGTACTCACAGTTTTTTTCTGTTTTTGTGTAACAGAAAGAAAACAAAGCATGGAAAAATGCTGAACATTAGGAATTATTAAAGACATGCAAATCCAAATTACAAAAACCTATCAGCTCACACCAGTCATAATGGCCATCAGCAAAAATTCTGCAAACAATAAATGCTGAAGGGGTTGTGGAGAAATGCGCACCCTCGTTTCTAAGTGGGACATGGTAAGAACCAGTAATGAAAACACAAAGGAGGTGCCTTGATAAGGTAAATATTGAGCTACCATTCAATCAAGCATACCCACTGCTGGGCCTATCACCTGAGAGGATGAGAATCCAAAAGACACAGGGTGGCCATCCTGCACTCCAGCAATATTTACCACAGCCAACACTTGGAAGCAACAAAAATGTCTGTCAACAGAGGAAGGCACAAAGAAGAAGTGGTCCATGTACACAATGGAATATTACCCAATAAAAAAATATATATACTTTCAATTTAGAAACCAAACGTAAGTAAGGAGACATCAGCTTTTGGGGGTTTGTCCGGGCACATTCCTCTCTAATATATAACGGAGGAACACCACTGGCAGGAAGGACTCCTTCCATAATTCCCAGAATGGGGAAAGGAGAAATGCTGCCGCCCAATGGCCGATACCTGCAGCAGCAGCTTTAAAACCTGTGCTCATGGTCACTTCATATGCACAAGTACTGGAGGGCTGTAAATGAAACCTGCCCTCAAAATGTCTTCAGGGAGGTAATGGCCAAAATATTTCAAAATGTGACACATACTTCAAGAAAACCATTTGAAGAGGTAAGCGCTACTCACAGCTTGAAAAAAAAGAGGACATGCCTGAAAGTTCAATTTCAAGGGATTATGAGATGCATGCAAATCCAACCTCAAAGAGGTGTCAGCTCACACCTGTCAGAATAAACATCAGCAGAAAAACTACAAACAATAAATGCTGAAAGGGTTGTGGACAAGGGCATACCCTCAAATTTAAGTGGAACATAACCTGGTAAGAGCCACTAATGAGAACAGAATGGAGACGCCTTTACAAGGTAAACATTTTGCTACCATATGATCCAACAGGCCCTCTCCTGGGCCTATAACCGAAGAAGACATAGTTGAAAGACACAGGCAGGCAAATGTGCATTTCAGCAGTGTTACAATAACCAAGACATGGAAGCAACCCAAAAGTCCATCAACAGGTGAGTGGACAAAGAAAAACTGGTCCACGTACAGATGGAATATTAGCCAAGGAAAACAATGACACAATGCCATTTGCATCACCGTAGATGAGTCTAGAAGTAATCACGCAACTTGTAGTAAGTCAGAAAGCGAAAGACACGTATCCTGTGATATCACTTATAGGTGTTACCTAAAAATTGATACCAGTGAGGATATTTCCACAGAGAAAGGCAATCACAGATTCATTAAACAAACTTATGGTTCACCAATGGAAAGGTGTGAGGATTGGATACATTAGGATGTCAGAGTTAACAGAGATATACAAACACAGGTGAAGTATATAATCACCAAAGACCTACGGAATACCAAGAGAAGACTACTCAACATTGTGTCATAACCTAAAATGGGAAAAGGATCCAAAGAAGAAAAGAGATAGGTATATGTGGAAAACAACCACATCTTGCACACCTAAAACAAGCAAAACATTGTAATCACACTTGCTGTGATAAACAATGAAAATTAAATTTAAAAAAAGAACAATATTTAGTGAGATATAAACTTAAGGGGCTTTTTCCTGGCCCATTCCATTCTAATTTGCAACCTAGAACAGGACTTCCATTGAGGCTCTGTTTCCCTAGTAACCAGATTTGGTTAATGAGAACTGCTGCCGCCTTGTGGCCGTTTCACACAACAGCAGCTCTAACTGCAGCTGTAATGGTTACTTGATAGTCAAAATAATTGCAGGCCTGTAAATGACACCTGTCCTCAAAACAATCCTTCGGTCGTAAATCGAGCAAAAATCTCAAAAGACATCCATATTTCAAAACGACAATTTCAAGAGGCATATTTTATGCACATTTTATATTCTGTCTCTTTTGTTTGTTATAGAAAAAGGCATGGAAAAACGCTCAACGTCAGGAATTAATAAAGCCATGCAAATCCAGTCTAGAAACACATTCACCTCACAGCCGTCAGAAGGATCATCAGCAAAAAAGTCTACATAGTATAAATGCTGAAGGGCTTTTAGAGAACTGTGTACCCTCTAGCTGCTGATGGGATGTAACCTGGTAACAGCCAGTACAGAGAACAAAATGGAGGTGTGTTTAAAGGTAAAACTTGAGCTACTATGTGATCTGGTAGGCCCACTGATGGGCCTATCCGCTGAGTAGACCTGAATCGAAAAGACACAGGCTGGCAATCCTTCACTGCAGCAACATGTACCATAGCCAAGAGCTGGAAGAAACCAAAATGTCCATCAACAGAAAAATGCACCAAGAAGAAGTGGTCCATGAACACAATGGAATATTAGCCATGGAAAAGCATGGAACAATGCTGTTGGCACCAGCATAGAAGGATCTAGAGATAATCACCCTACCTGAAGTAAGAAAGAAAACGAAAGACAGATATCCTATTACATCACTTATAGGTGTTACCTAAAAATTGATACCCATGAAATAATTTCCAAGAGAAGGACACTCATAGATTCAGAAAACCAATTGGAAAGGTGTAAGGAATGTATGAATTAGGATATGGGGGTTAACAGACATGTAGTAATACATATGAAATATATAATCACAAAATACCTATGGAATGCTAAAAGAGGTGTACTCAACACTCTGTAATAACCTACACGGGAAAGGATCCAAAGATGAATAGATCAATACATTGATATAATGAACCAGATTCCGTACACCTAGAAAAAACACAGTATTTTTATCCAATTTGCTGTGATAATAAATAAAAACTAAATGTAAAAAACAAACAAGAAGTAAGGAGATATAAACTCTTGGGAGTTTGCCGTGGCACATTCTGCTCTAATTTGCAGCTTACAAACACGATTTCCAGGAACCCTCTGTTGCCCAAAAACCCAGAGTTGGAAATGTAGAAATGCTGCCGCCTTGTGGCCGTTTCCCACAAGAGCGGCTTTAAAACCACAGCTAACGGTCACTTAACATTCACAAGGACTCAGGACAGTAAAGGACAACTGCCCTCAAAAATTCACAACTGGCAAAATTTTCAAGGAGCTAGTATGAAGAGGTAAATTTTACTCATTATTTTTCTAAAAACAAGGAAAATGGATAAAAGCTCAACAACATAAATTTTTAAACTCATGCAAATCTAGCCTACAAAAAGATTTCAACTCACACACGTCAACTACCATCAGCCAAAAGTCTACAAACAATAAATGCGGAAGGGGTTTTAGAGAACTGTGTACCCTCTAGCTGCTGGTGAGATGTAAAGTGATAAGAGCCAATAGTGAGAACAGAAAGGAGCTGTGTTTAAAAGTAAAAATTGAGCCAGCATTCCATTCAGCAGGCCCACCGCTGAGCCTCTCACCTGAAAATACCAGAGTCGAGAAGGCACAGGCTGCAACAGCTTCACTGCAGGATTTTTCACAATAGCCAAGACAGGGAAGCAACCAAAATGTCCATCAATGGATGAATGGATAAAGAAGAAGTGGTCCATGTACATAATGGAATATTAGCCATGCAAAACAGTGAAACACTGCTCGTTGAGGCACCATTTATGAGCCTAGATATAATCTCAGAACATGACGTAAGTCAGAAAGAAAAAGACATATAGTATGATATCACTTATAGGTGTTATCTAACAACTGACAAATATGATAGCATTTTCACAGAGAAAGAAACTCACAGACTTAGAGAACAAACTATTCTTATGTAAATGGAAAGGTGGGTGGTATGGAAAATTAAGATTAGGGTTACCATATGTGTACAAATACCTACTAAATACATTTATCAAACAGACCGACCATATAGCAAGGGAGGTCAATGGAGCACTCTGCAATAATTTACATGGGAAGAGTACCTGCACATGAATATATTACGTACGTGTGTGTGTGTGTGTGTGTGTGTGTGTATATGTGTGTGTGTAATGTACAAATGAACCAGATTGTATACACGTAGGACAAACAATATTCTAAACATTACCTCGATTTAAAAAGACTAAAAAATCGAAAAAGAAATAATGGAATATTAACTTATGGGTTTTTTTCCTAGCACATTCCATTCTAATTTACAACCTGGGAACACAACTTCCAGAAATGTTGTGCTGCCCTAGAAACCAGTCTTGGGAACGGAGAAATGCTGCCGCCTTGTGGCCGTTTCCCCCAACAGCACCTTTAAAGCCAGTAGTAGTGGTCACTAAATATTCACACTCATTACAAGCCTGTAAATGTCACCTGTTGTCAAAAAAATCCTGGGGTCAAAAATCGACGAAAAATTCAAAACAGGGCAGCCTTCCCAGAAGACCACTTCAAGTGGTTTATTGTACTCACAGTTTTTTTCTGTTTTTGTGTAACAGAAAGAAAACAAAGCATGGAAAAATGCTGAACATTAGGAATTATTAAAGACATGCAAATCCAAATTACAAAAACCTATCAGCTCACACCAGTCATAATGGCCATCAGCAAAAATTCTGCAAACAATAAATGCTGAAGGGGTTGTGGAGAAATGCGCACCCTCGTTTCTAAGTGGGACATGGTAAGAACCAGTAATGAAAACACAAAGGAGGTGCCTTGATAAGGTAAATATTGAGCTACCATTCAATCAAGCATACCCACTGCTGGGCCTATCACCTGAGAGGATGAGAATCCAAAAGACACAGGGTGGCCATCCTGCACTCCAGCAATATTTACCACAGCCAACACTTGGAAGCAACAAAAATGTCTGTCAACAGAGGAAGGCACAAAGAAGAAGTGGTCCATGTACACAATGGAATATTACCCAATAAAAAAATATATATACTTTCAATTTAGAAACCAAACGTAAGTAAGGAGACATCAGCTTTTGGGGGTTTGTCCGGGCACATTCCTCTCTAATATATAACGGAGGAACACCACTGGCAGGAAGGACTCCTTCCGTAATTCCCAGAATGGGGAAAGGAGAAATGCTGCCGCCCAATGGCCGATACCTGCAGCAGCAGCTTTAAAACCTGTGCTCATGGTCACTTCATATGCACAAGTACTGGAGGGCTGTAAATGAAACCTGCCCTCAAAATGTCTTCAGGGAGGTAATGGCCAAAATATTTCAAAATGTGACACATACTTCAAGAAAACCATTTGAAGAGGTAAGCGCTACTCACAGCTTGAAAAAAAAGAGGACATGCCTGAAAGTTCAATTTCAAGGGATTATGAGATGCATGCAAATCCAACCTCAAAGAGGTGTCAGCTCACACCTGTCAGAATAAACATCAGCAGAAAAACTACAAACAATAAATGCTGAAAGGGTTGTGGACAAGGGCATACCCTCAAATTTAAGTGGAACATAACCTGGTAAGAGCCACTAATGAGAACAGAATGGAGACGCCTTTACAAGGTAAACATTTTGCTACCATATGATCCAACAGGCCCTCTCCTGGGCCTATAACCGAAGAAGACATAGTTGAAAGACACAGGCAGGCAAATGTGCATTTCAGCAGTGTTACAATAACCAAGACATGGAAGCAACCCAAAAGTCCATCAACAGGTGAGTGGACAAAGAAAAACTGGTCCACGTACAGATGGAATATTAGCCAAGGAAAACAATGACACAATGCCATTTGCATCACCGTAGATGAGTCTAGAAGTAATCACGCAACTTGTAGTAAGTCAGAAAGCGAAAGACACGTATCCTGTGATATCACTTATAGGTGTTACCTAAAAATTGATACCAGTGAGGATATTTCCACAGAGAAAGGCAATCACAGATTCATTAAACAAACTTATGGTTCACCAATGGAAAGGTGTGAGGATTGGATACATTAGGATGTCAGAGTTAACAGAGATATACAAACACAGGTGAAGTATATAATCACCAAAGACCTACGGAATACCAAGAGAAGACTACTCAACATTGTGTCATAACCTAAAATGGGAAAAGGATCCAAAGAAGAAAAGAGATAGGTATATGTGGAAAACAACCACATCTTGCACACCTAAAACAAGCAAAACATTGTAATCACACTTGCTGTGATAAACAATGAAAATTAAATTTAAAAAAAGAACAATATTTAGTGAGATATAAACTTAAGGGGCTTTTTCCTGGCCCATTCCATTCTAATTTGCAACCTAGAACAGGACTTCCATTGAGGCTCTGTTTCCCTAGTAACCAGATTTGGTTAATGAGAACTGCTGCCGCCTTGTGGCCGTTTCACACAACAGCAGCTCTAACTGCAGCTGTAATGGTTACTTGATAGTCAAAATAATTGCAGGCCTGTAAATGACACCTGTCCTCAAAACAATCCTTCGGTCATAAATCGAGCAAAAATCTCAAAAGACATCCATATTTCAAAACGACAATTTCAAGAGGCATATTTTATGCACATTTTATATTCTGTCTCTTTTGTTTGTTATAGAAAAAGGCATGGAAAAACGCTCAACGTCAGGAATTAATAAAGCCATGCAAATCCAGTCTAGAAACACATTCACCTCACAGCCGTCAGAAGGATCATCAGCAAAAAAGTCTACATAGTATAAATGCTGAAGGGCTTTTAGAGAACTGTGTACCCTCTAGCTGCTGATGGGATGTAACCTGGTAACAGCCAGTACAGAGAACAAAATGGAGGTGTGTTTAAAGGTAAAACTTGAGCTACTATGTGATCTGGTAGGCCCACTGATGGGCCTATCCGCTGAGTAGACCTGAATCGAAAAGACACAGGCTGGCAATCCTTCACTGCAGCAACATGTACCATAGCCAAGAGCTGGAAGAAACCAAAATGTCCATCAACAGAAAAATGCACCAAGAAGAAGTGGTCCATGAACACAATGGAATATTAGCCATGGAAAAGCATGGAACAATGCTGTTGGCACCAGCATAGAAGGATCTAGAGATAATCACCCTACCTGAAGTAAGAAAGAAAACGAAAGACAGATATCCTATTACATCACTTATAGGTGTTACCTAAAAATTGATACCCATGAAATAATTTCCAAGAGAAGGACACTCATAGATTCAGAAAACCAATTGGAAAGGTATAAGGAATGTATGAATTAGGATATGGGGGTTAACAGACATGTAGTAATACATATGAAATATATAATCACAAAATACCTATGGAATGCTAAAAGAGGTGTACTCAACACTCTGTAATAACCTACACGGGAAAGGATCCAAAGATGAATAGATCAATACATTGATATAATGAACCAGATTCCGTACACCTAGAAAAAACACAGTATTTTTATCCAATTTGCTGTGATAATAAATAAAAACTAAATGTAAAAAACAAACAAGAAGTAAGGAGATATAAGCTCTTGGGAGTTTGCCGTGGCACATTCTGCTCTAATTTGCAGCTTACAAACACGATTTCCAGGAACCCTCTGTTGCCCAAAAACCCAGAGTTGGAAATGTAGAAATGCTGCCGCCTTGTGGCCGTTTCCCACAAGAGCGGCTTTAAAACCACAGCTAACGGTCACTTAACATTCACAAGGACTCAGGACAGTAAAGGACAACTGCCCTCAAAAATTCACAACTGGCAAAATTTTCAAGGAGCTAGTATGAAGAGGTAAATTTTACTCATTATTTTTCTAAAAACAAGGAAAATGGATAAAAGCTCAACAACATAAATTTTTAAACTCATGCAAATCTAGCCTACAAAAAGATTTCAACTCACACACGTCAACTACCATCAGCCAAAAGTCTACAAACAATAAATGCGGAAGGGGTTTTAGAGAACTGTGTACCCTCTAGCTGCTGGTGAGATGTAAAGTGATAAGAGCCAATAGTGAGAACAGAAAGGAGCTGTGTTTAAAAGTAAAAATTGAGCCAGCATTCCATTCAGCAGGCCCACCGCTGAGCCTCTCACCTGAAAATACCAGAGTCGAGAAGGCACAGGCTGCAACAGCTTCACTGCAGGATTTTTCACAATAGCCAAGACAGGGAAGCAACCAAAATGTCCATCAATGGATGAATGGATAAAGAAGAAGTGGTCCATGTACATAATGGAATATTAGCCATGCAAAACAGTGAAACACTGCTCGTTGAGGCACCATTTATGAGCCTAGATATAATCTCAGAACATGACGTAAGTCAGAAAGAAAAAGACATATAGTATGATATCACTTATAGGTGTTATCTAACAACTGACAAATATGATAGCATTTTCACAGAGAAAGAAACTCACAGACTTAGAGAACAAACTATTCTTATGTAAATGGAAAGGTGGGTGGTATGGAAAATTAAGATTAGGGTTACCATATGTGTACAAATACCTACTAAATACATTTATCAAACAGACCGACCATATAGCAAGGGAGGTCAATGGAGCACTCTGCAATAATTTACATGGGAAGAGTACCTGCACATGAATATATTACGTATGTGTGTGTGTGTGTGTGTGTGTGTGTGTATATGTGTGTGTGTAATGTACAAATGAACCAGATTGTATACACGTAGGACAAACAATATTCTAAACATTACCTCGATTTAAAAAGACTAAAAAATCGAAAAAGAAATAATGGAATATTAACTTATGGGTTTTTTTCCTAGCACATTCCATTCTAATTTACAACCTGGGAACACAACTTCCAGAAATGTTGTGCTGCCCTAGAAACCAGTCTTGGGAACGGAGAAATGCTGCCGCCTTGTGGCCGTTTCCCCCAACAGCACCTTTAAAGCCAGTAGTAGTGGTCACTAAATATTCACACTCATTACAAGCCTGTAAATGTCACCTGTTGTCAAAAAAATCCTGGGGTCAAAAATCGACGAAAAATTCAAAACAGGGCAGCCTTCCCAGAAGACCACTTCAAGTGGTTTATTGTACTCACAGTTTTTTTCTGTTTTTGTGTAACAGAAAGAAAACAAAGCATGGAAAAATGCTGAACATTAGGAATTATTAAAGACATGCAAATCCAAATTACAAAAACCTATCAGCTCACACCAGTCATAATGGCCATCAGCAAAAATTCTGCAAACAATAAATGCTGAAGGGGTTGTGGAGAAATGCGCACCCTCGTTTCTAAGTGGGACATGGTAAGAACCAGTAATGAAAACACAAAGGAGGTGCCTTGATAAGGTAAATATTGAGCTACCATTCAATCAAGCATACCCACTGCTGGGCCTATCACCTGAGAGGATGAGAATCCAAAAGACACAGGGTGGCCATCCTGCACTCCAGCAATATTTACCACAGCCAACACTTGGAAGCAACAAAAATGTCTGTCAACAGAGGAAGGCACAAAGAAGAAGTGGTCCATGTACACAATGGAATATTACCCAATAAAAAAATATATATACTTTCAATTTAGAAACCAAACGTAAGTAAGGAGACATCAGCTTTTGGGGGTTTGTCCGGGCACATTCCTCTCTAATATATAACGGAGGAACACCACTGGCAGGAAGGACTCCTTCCGTAATTCCCAGAATGGGGAAAGGAGAAATGCTGCCGCCCAATGGCCGATACCTGCAGCAGCAGCTTTAAAACCTGTGCTCATGGTCACTTCATATGCACAAGTACTGGAGGGCTGTAAATGAAACCTGCCCTCAAAATGTCTTCAGGGAGGTAATGGCCAAAATATTTCAAAATGTGACACATACTTCAAGAAAACCATTTGAAGAGGTAAGCGCTACTCACAGCTTGAAAAAAAAGAGGACATGCCTGAAAGTTCAATTTCAAGGGATTATGAGATGCATGCAAATCCAACCTCAAAGAGGTGTCAGCTCACACCTGTCAGAATAAACATCAGCAGAAAAACTACAAACAATAAATGCTGAAAGGGTTGTGGACAAGGGCATACCCTCAAATTTAAGTGGAACATAACCTGGTAAGAGCCACTAATGAGAACAGAATGGAGACGCCTTTACAAGGTAAACATTTTGCTACCATATGATCCAACAGGCCCTCTCCTGGGCCTATAACCGAAGAAGACATAGTTGAAAGACACAGGCAGGCAAATGTGCATTTCAGCAGTGTTACAATAACCAAGACATGGAAGCAACCCAAAAGTCCATCAACAGGTGAGTGGACAAAGAAAAACTGGTCCACGTACAGATGGAATATTAGCCAAGGAAAACAATGACACAATGCCATTTGCATCACCGTAGATGAGTCTAGAAGTAATCACGCAACTTGTAGTAAGTCAGAAAGCAAAAGACACGTATCCTGTGATATCACTTATAGGTGTTACCTAAAAATTGATACCAGTGAGGATATTTCCACAGAGAAAGGCAATCACAGATTCATTAAACAAACTTATGGTTCACCAATGGAAAGGTGTGAGGATTGGATACATTAGGATGTCAGAGTTAACAGAGATATACAAACACAGGTGAAGTATATAATCACCAAAGACCTACGGAATACCAAGAGAAGACTACTCAACATTGTGTCATAACCTAAAATGGGAAAAGGATCCAAAGAAGAAAAGAGATAGGTATATGTGGAAAACAACCACATCTTGCACACCTAAAACAAGCAAAACATTGTAATCACACTTGCTGTGATAAACAATGAAAATTAAATTTAAAAAAAGAACAATATTTAGTGAGATATAAACTTAAGGGGCTTTTTCCTGGCCCATTCCATTCTAATTTGCAACCTAGAACAGGACTTCCATTGAGGCTCTGTTTCCCTAGTAACCAGATTTGGTTAATGAGAACTGCTGCCGCCTTGTGGCCGTTTCACACAACAGCAGCTCTAACTGCAGCTGTAATGGTTACTTGATAGTCAAAATAATTGCAGGCCTGTAAATGACACCTGTCCTCAAAACAATCCTTCGGTCGTAAATCGAGCAAAAATCTCAAAAGACATCCATATTTCAAAACGACAATTTCAAGAGGCATATTTTATGCACATTTTATATTCTGTCTCTTTTGTTTGTTATAGAAAAAGGCATGGAAAAACGCTCAACGTCAGGAATTAATAAAGCCATGCAAATCCAGTCTAGAAACACATTCACCTCACAGCCGTCAGAAGGATCATCAGCAAAAAAGTCTACATAGTATAAATGCTGAAGGGCTTTTAGAGAACTGTGTACCCTCTAGCTGCTGATGGGATGTAACCTGGTAACAGCCAGTACAGAGAACAAAATGGAGGTGTGTTTAAAGGTAAAACTTGAGCTACTATGTGATCTGGTAGGCCCACTGATGGGCCTATCCGCTGAGTAGACCTGAATCGAAAAGACACAGGCTGGCAATCCTTCACTGCAGCAACATGTACCATAGCCAAGAGCTGGAAGAAACCAAAATGTCCATCAACAGAAAAATGCACCAAGAAGAAGTGGTCCATGAACACAATGGAATATTAGCCATGGAAAAGCATGGAACAATGCTGTTGGCACCAGCATAGAAGGATCTAGAGATAATCACCCTACCTGAAGTAAGAAAGAAAACGAAAGACAGATATCCTATTACATCACTTATAGGTGTTACCTAAAAATTGATACCCATGAAATAATTTCCAAGAGAAGGACACTCATAGATTCAGAAAACCAATTGGAAAGGTGTAAGGAATGTATGAATTAGGATATGGGGGTTAACAGACATGTAGTAATACATATGAAATATATAATCACAAAATACCTATGGAATGCTAAAAGAGGTGTACTCAACACTCTGTAATAACCTACACGGGAAAGGATCCAAAGATGAATAGATCAATACATTGATATAATGAACCAGATTCCGTACACCTAGAAAAAACACAGTATTTTTATCCAATTTGCTGTGATAATAAATAAAAACTAAATGTAAAAAACAAACAAGAAGTAAGGAGATATAAGCTCTTGGGAGTTTGCCGTGGCACATTCTGCTCTAATTTGCAGCTTACAAACACGATTTCCAGGAACCCTCTGTTGCCCAAAAACCCAGAGTTGGAAATGTAGAAATGCTGCCGCCTTGTGGCCGTTTCCCACAAGAGCGGCTTTAAAACCACAGCTAACGGTCACTTAACATTCACAAGGACTCAGGACAGTAAAGGACAACTGCCCTCAAAAATTCACAACTGGCAAAATTTTCAAGGAGCTAGTATGAAGAGGTAAATTTTACTCATTATTTTTCTAAAAACAAGGAAAATGGATAAAAGCTCAACAACATAAATTTTTAAACTCATGCAAATCTAGCCTACAAAAAGATTTCAACTCACACACGTCAACTACCATCAGCCAAAAGTCTACAAACAATAAATGCGGAAGGGGTTTTAGAGAACTGTGTACCCTCTAGCTGCTGGTGAGATGTAAAGTGATAAGAGCCAATAGTGAGAACAGAAAGGAGCTGTGTTTAAAAGTAAAAATTGAGCCAGCATTCCATTCAGCAGGCCCACCGCTGAGCCTCTCACCTGAAAATACCAGAGTCGAGAAGGCACAGGCTGCAACAGCTTCACTGCAGGATTTTTCACAATAGCCAAGACACGGAAGCAACCAAAATGTCCATCAATGGATGAATGGATAAAGAAGAAGTGGTCCATGTACATAATGGAATATTAGCCATGCAAAACAGTGAAACACTGCTCGTTGAGGCACCATTTATGAGCCTAGATATAATCTCAGAACATGACGTAAGTCAGAAAGAAAAAGACATATAGTATGATATCACTTATAGGTGTTATCTAACAACTGACAAATATGATAGCATTTTCACAGAGAAAGAAACTCACAGACTTAGAGAACAAACTATTCTTATGTAAATGGAAAGGTGGGTGGTATGGAAAATTAAGATTAGGGTTACCATATGTGTACAAATACCTACTAAATACATTTATCAAACAGACCGACCATATAGCAAGGGAGGTCAATGGAGCACTCTGCAATAATTTACATGGGAAGAGTACCTGCACATGAATATATTACGTACGTGTGTGTGTGTGTGTGTGTGTGTGTGTATATGTGTGTGTGTAATGTACAAATGAACCAGATTGTATACACGTAGGACAAACAATATTCTAAACATTACCTCGATTTAAAAAGACTAAAAAATCGAAAAAGAAATAATGGAATATTAACTTATGGGTTTTTTTCCTAGCACATTCCATTCTAATTTACAACCTGGGAACACAACTTCCAGAAATGTTGTGCTGCCCTAGAAACCAGTCTTGGGAACGGAGAAATGCTGCCGCCTTGTGGCCGTTTCCCCCAACAGCACCTTTAAAGCCAGTAGTAGTGGTCACTAAATATTCACACTCATTACAAGCCTGTAAATGTCACCTGTTGTCAAAAAAATCCTGGGGTCAAAAATCGACGAAAAATTCAAAACAGGGCAGCCTTCCCAGAAGACCACTTCAAGTGGTTTATTGTACTCACAGTTTTTTTCTGTTTTTGTGTAACAGAAAGAAAACAAAGCATGGAAAAATGCTGAACATTAGGAATTATTAAAGACATGCAAATCCAAATTACAAAAACCTATCAGCTCACACCAGTCATAATGGCCATCAGCAAAAATTCTGCAAACAATAAATGCTGAAGGGGTTGTGGAGAAATGCGCACCCTCGTTTCTAAGTGGGACATGGTAAGAACCAGTAATGAAAACACAAAGGAGGTGCCTTGATAAGGTAAATATTGAGCTACCATTCAATCAAGCATACCCACTGCTGGGCCTATCACCTGAGAGGATGAGAATCCAAAAGACACAGGGTGGCCATCCTGCACTCCAGCAATATTTACCACAGCCAACACTTGGAAGCAACAAAAATGTCTGTCAACAGAGGAAGGCACAAAGAAGAAGTGGTCCATGTACACAATGGAATATTACCCAATAAAAAAATATATATACTTTCAATTTAGAAACCAAACGTAAGTAAGGAGACATCAGCTTTTGGGGGTTTGTCCGGGCACATTCCTCTCTAATATATAACGGAGGAACACCACTGGCAGGAAGGACTCCTTCCGTAATTCCCAGAATGGGGAAAGGAGAAATGCTGCCGCCCAATGGCCGATACCTGCAGCAGCAGCTTTAAAACCTGTGCTCATGGTCACTTCATATGCACAAGTACTGGAGGGCTGTAAATGAAACCTGCCCTCAAAATGTCTTCAGGGAGGTAATGGCCAAAATATTTCAAAATGTGACACATACTTCAAGAAAACCATTTGAAGAGGTAAGCGCTACTCACAGCTTGAAAAAAAAGAGGACATGCCTGAAAGTTCAATTTCAAGGGATTATGAGATGCATGCAAATCCAACCTCAAAGAGGTGTCAGCTCACACCTGTCAGAATAAACATCAGCAGAAAAACTACAAACAATAAATGCTGAAAGGGTTGTGGA